>NW_016909628.1:33485-75513 GCF_001483705.2 Eufriesea mexicana
AATAGTGGTGGCGGCAAGTGAGGTAGAGTTTGATTACGTTCGGTACTGTTAAGATGGGTTAGGTTATGATATGGTAACCTGGACCTTTTGCTGTGCACTGCTGTTTGGTGGATTTCTGCGCTCCACTCTGCTCAAGTATGATCTGATTGGCTATGAGGAGGCAAGCAAGAGTGGTCTCGGCGCGTTAGGTTCAATTATGGTACGTTCGGTTAAGATACGTTTGGCTATGTTAGGTTGTTACAGCTTCGACTACAATGACATGCACTGCGATTCTGTGGACGTCTGCGCTCTACTCTCCCCTAATCTGTTTCGTTTGGCTCTGCGGAGGGCAGCAGTAGAGGTCTCGGCACGTTAGGAAGAGATAGGCTACGTTTGCTTACGTTACGTTTGGTTAGGTTAGGATAGCATAGCTTTGACAAACGTGCTATACACAGCAATACGTTGAATTTGTGCGCTCTTCTGTGCTCTTGTATATTCTGCTTTGCTCTGGGATGGCCAGCTACGGTGGTTTCACCACGCAGGGTTGGGTCGGGTTACTCATGGCTTGGCTAGGTTCGGATAAGTTTGGTTGGTATACCTTTGACATTTGAGCTATACACTGCTGTCCGGTAGATACCCGTGCAATGCGTTGCTCTTGTAGAGTCTGCTTGTCACTGCGTAGGCCAGCAGTAGTGACCACAGAACGTTAGGTAGTGTTATATTACGTTCGGCTAGGTTACGTTACGCTGTGTTAGGATAAGACAGCTTGGACTTTTGTGCTACGCACTGCTATTCCATGGACTTCTGCGCACTGCTGTTCTGTGATACGATCTTCTTGGCGCTTGTTATGCCAGGAGCAGTGTTCTCGCCACGATATTTTCAGTTAGGCTACGTTTGGCTAGTTCAGGTTTGGCCAGGTGAGCATAGGATATCGTAGACTTTTGTGTTATACATTGCGATTTGGTGGCTTTCTGCGCTCTACTGTGGTATACTGTACTCTGTGCGCCTCTAGGAAAGCAAGCAACAGTGGTCATGGCGCGATAGGTTTTGCTAGGCTACGTCTGGTTATGTCACGATTGGCCAGATTAGGATGGGATAGCTTTGACTTTTCTTCTATGCACAGCTGTGCGGTGGATTTCTGCGACCTACATTGCTCTAATATGCCCCGCTTGTCTCTGGGGATGCCAGCAGTATTGATGTCGGCACGTTGGTTTGAGATATGTTACGTTCGGATAGGTTGGGCTAGGCTAGGTTTGGCTAGTGTAGCTTTAACTTTTGTGCTGCACACTGCTTTTCGGTGCTATTCTGCGGTTCACTGTGCCCTAGTATGTCCTGCTCTGCACTGAGGAGGGCGCCAATTGCTGCCTCGGTACGTTAGCTTGAGTTAGGATATGTTTGGTTCTGAGAAGTTTGCCTAGGTTATGTCTGTGTAGCTCTGACTTTTCCGATATAAACTGAGATTCTAAGGATTTCTGCGTTCTACTCTCAACTGATGTGCTCCGCTTGGCTCTGTGGAGGCCTGCTAAAATGCTCGCTTCACGTTGGTATTAGCCAGGTTACGTTCGGTTATGTTACGATTTCATAGGCTAGGAGATGTTATCTTCGACTTTAGAGCTATATTCTGCTAATAGGTGGATTTCTGCGCCCTACAGTGCTCCAATATTATCAGCTTGGATCTGGAAATGCCAGAAATACTGGTCGCGGCACGTTATGTTGAATCAGTTTGCGTTCGGTTAGGTTGGGTTAGGCTAAGTTTGTTTTGTGTAGCTAATGCTTTTGTCCTTTACACTGCTATTCGGTAGATTTCTGCGCTCTACTGTGCTCTGGTATGCCCTGCTTGGCTCCGGGATGGCAGCAATAGCGGTCTCGGCGCATTAGGTTAGGTTAGGCTGTATTTGGATATGTTGTGTCTGCTCGGGTTAGGCATTGGTAGCTTCGACTTTTCTGATGTACACAGCGATGCCATGGATTTCTGCGTTCTACTGTACACTGACGTGTTCTCCTCGTCTCTGGGGAGGCCGGAAATTGTGGGCGTGTCGCGTTAACTTGAGTTAGGTTACGTTTGGTCATGTTTAGTTCGGCTATGTTAGCAGAGGATAGGTGCGAATATAGTGCTATATTCTGCTATTAGATTGATTACTGCTCCCCACAGAGCTCTAATATTTTCAGCTCTGCTCTGGGAAGGCAAGGAATAGTGGTCTCAGCACATTACGTTGAGTTAGGTAACGTTGTGTTAGGCTACGTTTGCTTAGTGTAGCTACAACTTTTGATCTTTACTCTGCTATTCGGTAGATTTCTGCCCTCTACTCTTCTCGGGTATTCCCTGATTGGCTGTGGGAGGGCAGCATTAATGGTCTCGGCACGTTATGTTGAGTTAGGTTACGTTCGGCTTATTTAGGCCAGGCTGTATTTGGTTGGGATAGAATTAACCTTTGTGCTGTACACTGCTGTTCGGCGGATTTGTGCTATCTACTGTGCTCTTGCAGTTCCTGCTGGCCTCTGGAGAGGGCAGCAACGGTTGTCTCGGCACGTTAGGTAGAGTTAGGCAATGTTTGGCTATGTTCTGTTGGTATTTGTTAGTTTTCTGTAGTTTTGACTTTTCTGATATACAATGCGATTCTACGTATTTCTTCGTTCTACTCTACACTAATGTGTTCCGCTTGGCTCTCGGCAGGCCAGCAACAGTGGTCTCGACACGTTGTGTTGAGTCAGATTAGGATCGGCTAATTTCTGTTGGTTTTGGTTAGGTTCCTGTACCTCTGACATTTCTGATATACACTACTGTTCTATGGATTTCTGCCGTCTACTCTCCACTAATGCGCCCTGCTTGGCTCTGCGGATGCCAGAAATGGTGGTCGCGGCACACTATGTTGAGGTACGTTAAGCTCGGTTATGTTATATTTGGTTTGGTGCGAGAGGATAGCTTTGTCTTTAGTGCTATAGCCTCCCATTACGAGGATTTCTGAGGCCTGCAGTGTTTTTATGTTTTTAGCATGGCTATGGGAAGGCCAGAAATAGCGGTCTAGGCACGTTATGTTGTTTCAGGTTACGTTCGGTCGGGTTGGGTTTTTCTATGTTTGGACGTGACAGCATTAACTTTTGTGCTCTACACTGCGTTTCGGAGCATTTCTGCGATCTACTGTGCTCTAGGGTTTCCTGATCCGCTCTGGGGAGGGCAGCCATAGTGGTCTCGGCAGGTTAGGTTGAGTTGGGCAATATTTGGTTATGCTGTGTTGGTATTAGTTAGGTTTTTGTAGCTTTGACTCTTCTGGTATGCACTGCGATTCTACGTATTTCTGCGTTCTACTCTCCACTGATGTGTTCTGCTTGGCTCTGGGAAAGCCAGCAATAGTGATCTCGGCAAGTTGTGTTGTGTCAGGTTACGTACGGTTAGATTGGGTTAGGCTAAGTTTCATTAGGATAGCTTTATCTTTTGCGCTGTACGCTATTCTTCGGTGGATTTCTACCCTCTACTGTGCTCTAATATTCCCTGTTTGGCTCTGGGGAGGGCAGCAATAGCGTTCTCGTCACGATAGGTTAAGTTACGCTATGTTTGATTATCTTGTGATAGTTTGGGTTAGGTTTGGGCAGCTATGAGTTTTCTGGTAGACACTGCGATTCTATAGACTTCTGCGTTTCACTCTCCACTAATGTGTTCTGCTTGGCTCTGGGTAAGCCAGCAATTGTGTCCCGGGAACGTTAGGTTGAGATATGTTACATTTGTTAATGTTACGGTTGGTTGGGTTAGGAGAGGGTAGCTTCAACTTTAGCGGTATAGTCTGGTATTGGGTTGACTACTGCGCCCTGCCGTGCTTTAATATCTTCAGCATGGCTCTTGGAAGGATAGCAAAAGTGGCCTCGACGCGTTATGTTGGGTTATGTTACGATTGGTTATATTAGGTTAGGTTAGGTTGGGGGAGGATATCTTTGACTTTAGTGCCATAGTCTGCTGTTAGGTGGATTTCTGCACCCTTCAGTGCTTTAGTATTTTCAGCTGTGCTCTGGTAAGGCCAGCAATAGTGTTCTCGGCACGTTATGCTGAGTCAGGTTACGTTCTGTTATGATGGTTTAGGCTATGCTTGGTCAGGGTAGTTTCAACATTTGTGCTGTACGCTGCTGTTCGGTGGATTTCTACGGTCTGCTGTGCTCTAGTATGTCCTGCTTGGCTCTGTGGTTGCCAGCAATAGCGGTGGCGGCACGTTGGGTTTAGATAGGGTACGTTTTGTTATGTTACGTTTGGTTATGTTAACATTGGTGAAGTTAAGAGAGGAATGCTTTGACTTGAATGCTATAGTCTGCTATTGGGCGGATTTCTGCGCCCTACAGTGTTCGAATGATTTTAGCTTGGCTCTGGGAATGACAGAAATAGTGGTCCAGGCACGCTAGGTTGAGATAGGCTATGTTAGGGTATGTTATGTTGGTCTGGTTTAGGTTTGTGTAGCTTTGAATTTTCCGATGTACGATGAAATTCTATGGATTTCTGTGTTCCGTTCTCTACTGGTGCGATTTGCTTTGCTCTGTAGGGGCCTGCGATAGTGCTCGCGGCGCATTTGGACAAGATAGGTTGCGTTCGGTTTTGTTACGATTGGTTAGGTTATGAGATGATATCCTTGACTTTAGAGAAATATTCTGCTATTATGTGGATTTCTGTGTACTACGGTACTCTAGTATTTTGAACTCGGCTCTGGGAATGCCAGCAATATCGGTCTCGGCACGTTACGTTGGGTTAGCTTACGTTTGGTAAAGTTCGGCCAGGCTGTGTTTGGTTAGGACAGCTTTAACTTTTGTGCTGTACACTGCTATTCAGTGGATTCCTGTGCTCTACTGTACTCTAGTATGACCTGCTTGGATCTGGGGTGTGCAGCAATAGCCTTCTTGTCACGTTAGATTGAGTTATGCTATGTTTGGATATGTTCAGTCAGTTTGAGGTAGGTTTGGGTGGCTTCATCATTACTGATGTACACTTCGATTCTTAGGATTTCTGCATTCTACTCTCCGCTTGCGTGTAATGCTTGTATCGGAGGAGGCCAGCAATAGTGGTCGCAGCTAGTAAGCTTGTGTTAGGTTGCTTTTGGTTGTTTTACGATTGGCTGTGTTAGGAGAGGATAGGTTTGAATTAAGTGCTATAGTCTGCTATTATGTGGATTACTGCGCACTTCGGTGCTCCAATATTTTCAGCCTGGCCCTGGGAAGGCCAGCATGAGTGGTCTCGGCACGATAGGTTGAGACACGTTGTTTGGTTATGTTATGTTTATTTGTGTCTGGTATGGGTAGCTTTGACTTTTCTGCTACACCCTGCGATACAATGGACTCCGGAGGTCTCGTCTCATTCAATATGCTCTGCATGGCGATGGAGAGACCTGCAATAGTGGACCTGGCACGATAGGCTTAGTCAGTCCGCATTTGGTTAGATTAGGTTAGGAGACGTTAGGTTACGATTTCTTTGACTCTCGTGCTGTACGCTGCTACTTGGGGGCTTTCTCGGCCCTCCTCTGCTCCAGCATATTCTGCTTGCCTCTGGGGACGCCAGCAACAGAGGTCTCAGCACGTCATGTTAGGTTATGTTACGTTCGCTGATATTAAGTTTGAAAAGATTAGGACAGGGTGGAGTCGGCTTTTGTTCCATCGACTGCTATCTGGTGCATTTCCGCGCTCTGTTGTTCTCTGGTATAATCTACTCGGCTCTGTGAAGGCCAGCAACAGTGGTCGCGGATTGTTACTTAGAGTTATGTTGTGTTTGATTAAGTTACAGTTTGTTAGGTTAGGAAATTGTGGCATTAACATTTTGCTGTACACCAATACACCAATACACTAATAGTGGTGTAGGCATGTTGGGATTAATTATCCTCTTTTGGTTATGTTCCGTTTGGTTAGGTTAGGATAGTATAACAGCGACTTTTGTTTTATGCACTGGTATTCGGTGGATTCCTCTACTCTTCGTTGCTCTGCTATACTCTGATCGACCCTGGGGAGACCAGAAATAGCGTTCTTGGCAGGTTACGTCGTGTTTGGCTACGTTAGGTTAGGTTTTGTTAGTTTAGGTTAGATTTGGGTATCTTTGACCTTTCTGCTGTACAGTTGGTTCCAATGGATGTCTGCGGCCTACTCTACTCTAATGTGTTCTGCTTGCCTCTGGGGAGGCCAGCAGTAATATACGTGGCACGTTTGCTTGAGTTACGTTTGCCTTGGTTAGGTTAGGATATGTTTGGCTAGGATGGCTTTGGCTTTTGTGCTATACACTGCTATTCCTTGGATTTCTGCGCTCTACTGTGATTTAAAGTTCCCTGCTTTGATCCGGGGATGATAGAAATATTTGCCGCCGCGCGTTAGGTTGTGTCATGTTACGTTTGGTTAGGTTAAGTTTGTCTGGGTGTGGTTAGGTTATCGTTGACTTCCGCACTACACACTGCCATTCTATGGACCTCTGTGCTCCTCTCTCCTCTAATATGCCCTGCTTGCAGGTGGCGGGGACAGCCATTGTGGGATAGGCGCGACAGGTTGGTATTGTTTACGTTTGATTGTACTAGGTTATGTCTGGTTAGTTTAGGATATCTCCTAAATTTTAGCTGTACTCTGCTATTCGAGCAATTTGAGCGTTCTACGTTGCTCTGTTATACTCTGCCTAGCTCTAGAGTGGCCAGAAACAGATTTCGTGGCACGACAGGTTATGTTACGTGACGTCTGCTTGTGTCACGTTTGGTTGGTTTAGGATAGGATAGCTATGACTTTTGTGCAATACGCAGCTGTTCGGTGGATTTCTGCGCTCTGCATTGCTCTACTATACTCTGCTCGACTCTCGGGATCAGAGCAACAGTTGCATGGCACGTTAGGTTCTGATAGGTTAAGCTTGGATGGGTTAGGTTACGTAACGTTAGGTTAGGATAGCTTCGACCTTATGTGGGCGAGGGTCGCCGCCCCCGGAGTTGCCGGCTTCCGAGGCCGAGCCTGTGCACTGGCTCTGGAGGCGTGTGGCAACCGGATGCGGCGGCTGTTCGACTGCTGCATCAGGACCGGTTGCTTCCCGGTATATTGGAGTAGAGCGAGGTTTGCGCAGATCCCCAAACCGCGGAAGCCGCCGGACTCGACGAAGGTATTACCTGCCGATATGCATGCTCGACGAGGCGGGAAAGTTCTTCGAGCGCGTTCTAGCTGCCCGTCTCCAACGGTATTTAGCGGAAGCTGGTTCCGATCTCAGGGTCAGCCATTTCGGATTCCGGTAGGGTCGGTCGACGATGGGCGAAATTGAGCGCGTTCGTAACCTGTCGGCTGCTGCCGTTGACCGGGGCGTTGTGGTTCTCTCGGTCGGTGTGGATATCGCCAACGCCTTTCGCACGCCACACGGTATGCCCTGTTGTACCACAGGGAACACTAACACATGATTGCGGTAGGTCGGCGACTGTTTGGAGGAGCGCTCGTTCGAGTACCCCGGACGGTAGCCGACCGTCGCGCGGGCGACGAACTGCGGTGTTCCAAAGGGATCAGTACTTGGGCCGATCCTACTGGACCTAGCGTACGACGCCGTGTTGCGCACTCCCCTCCCCCGCGGCAGGAGCCTGACGTGCTACGCGGACGACACGCACGTGGTTGCCGCCGGGTCGGATCGGGAGGGGCCACGCTGCGGGCGTAGAGAGGCGTATCCCTCATCCCGAAGAGCATCCGGCGGTTGGGGCTGAGCATGTCGCCCGAAAAGACCGAGGCAATGTGTTTTTGACATCTGTCACGGGTGAAGCCGCCCCAGTCACATATGCGCGTGAGTAGTCTCGTGGTCGTGGCTCGGGACCGGGTGGAACATCTCAGTCTCATTCTGGATGGCCGCAGGTGGATCTACGATCATCTCGCGCTGGAACCACGCCTGCAAAGGATGGCGGGGGCGCTGCGTTGCCAGCTGCCCATCCTGAATGGGCCCAACAGGACGGTGCGCCGCCTCCACACGGGAGTCTTTCGCTCGGCGGCCCTTTACGGGGATCCGATCTGGGCGATCGACCTGGTCGCTGGTCCGCCCAGTCGGGCGATTCTCCGGCGAGTCGCCCGCAGGATGGCGAACTTGATTGTCCGCGGTTACCGCATAATCTCCCACGAAGCGGCGATGGTCCTGGCGGGTGTTCCGCCGTTAGAACTGCCAGCGCCGGGGGAGGACCGTATCTACTGGCTCCTCCACCGGAGCGGCGACGGTGCTCCTGAAGAAGGGGCCGTTTCTTTGAGGCGAAAGTTCCGACTGCCGTGATGACCACCTGGCGATCTCGGCTGAGGAAGCATAGCAGCCGGCGGCACCGGCTGATCGGGGTTGTGCTCCCAGTGCTGGGTGCATGGGCGCGCAGCGGCAGCCGGCACAGTTTCCGTCTGACACATGTGCTAACCGTGCACGGGTGCTTCCGGTAGTGCCTGTGCCGTGTCCACTCCGGGGAAGGGCGGTTACGTACACGGCGCAGAATACGCTGGAGGAACGTGCGGCGTGGGCTAGTGCGCGCCGGTCCCTTTGCCGCGTGGTTGCTCAGGACCCTTCTCTCTCCTGCGTCGTGGCGCAAATGACGGGAAGCTTAGGTGCATAGCGTGCGGTGGCCTCCATCTGCGAGGTGGTTATGTTGCAGAAGGAGGCCGTGGTGGGAGCCCGCCAGCGTTCCGTATGATCCTCGCGCGTAGGCTGGCGGAGGCTGCGGTAGCGGCGCCTCTTGGCTCCGCGCGCACAGCCGGATGGATTAACGCGTTGGCCATTGGTTATGTTCCGTTTGGTTAGGTTAGGATAGTATAACAGCGACTTTTGTTTTATGCACTGGTATTCGGTGGATTCCTCTACTCTTCGTTGCTCTGCTATACTCTGATCGACCCTGGGGAGACCAGAAATAGCGTTCTTGGCAGGTTACGTCGTGTTTGGCTACGTTAGGTTAGGTTTTGTTAGTTTAGGTTAGATTTGGGTATCTTTGACCTTTCTGCTGTACAGTTGGTTCCAATGGATGTCTGCGGCCTACTCTACTCTAATGTGTTCTGCTTGCCTCTGGGGAGGCCAGCAGTAATATACGTGGCACGTTTGCTTGAGTTACGTTTGCCTTGGTTAGGTTAGGATATGTTTGGCTAGGATGGCTTTGGCTTTTGTGCTATACACTGCTATTCCTTGGATTTCTGCGCTCTACTGTGATTTAAAGTTCCCTGCTTTGATCCGGGGATGATAGAAATATTTGCCGCCGCGCGTTAGGTTGTGTCATGTTACGTTTGGTTAGGTTAAGTTTGTCTGGGTGTGGTTAGGTTATCGTTGACTTCCGCACTACACACTGCCATTCTATGGACCTCTGTGCTCCTCTCTCCTCTAATATGCCCTGCTTGCAGGTGGCGGGGACAGCCATTGTGGGATAGGCGCGACAGGTTGGTATTGTTTACGTTTGATTGTACTAGGTTATGTCTGGTTAGTTTAGGATATCTCCTAAATTTTAGCTGTACTCTGCTATTCGAGCAATTTGAGCGTTCTACGTTGCTCTGTTATACTCTGCCTAGCTCTAGAGTGGCCAGAAACAGATTTCGTGGCACGACAGGTTATGTTACGTGACGTCTGCTTGTGTCACGTTTGGTTGGTTTAGGATAGGATAGCTATGACTTTTGTGCAATACGCAGCTGTTCGGTGGATTTCTGCGCTCTGCATTGCTCTACTATACTCTGCTCGACTCTCGGGATCAGAGCAACAGTTGCATGGCACGTTAGGTTCTGATAGGTTAAGCTTGGATGGGTTAGGTTACGTAACGTTAGGTTAGGATAGCTTCGACCTTATGTGGGCGAGGGTCGCCGCCCCCGGAGTTGCCGGCTTCCGAGGCCGAGCCTGTGCACTGGCTCTGGAGGCGTGTGGCAACCGGATGCGGCGGCTGTTCGACTGCTGCATCAGGACCGGTTGCTTCCCGGTATATTGGAGTAGAGCGAGGTTTGCGCAGATCCCCAAACCGCGGAAGCCGCCGGACTCGACGAAGGTATTACCTGCCGATATGCATGCTCGACGAGGCGGGAAAGTTCTTCGAGCGCGTTCTAGCTGCCCGTCTCCAACGGTATTTAGCGGAAGCTGGTTCCGATCTCAGGGTCAGCCATTTCGGATTCCGGTAGGGTCGGTCGACGATGGGCGAAATTGAGCGCGTTCGTAACCTGTCGGCTGCTGCCGTTGACCGGGGCGTTGTGGTTCTCTCGGTCGGTGTGGATATCGCCAACGCCTTTCGCACGCCACACGGTATGCCCTGTTGTACCACAGGGAACACTAACACATGATTGCGGTAGGTCGGCGACTGTTTGGAGGAGCGCTCGTTCGAGTACCCCGGACGGTAGCCGACCGTCGCGCGGGCGACGAACTGCGGTGTTCCAAAGGGATCAGTACTTGGGCCGATCCTACTGGACCTAGCGTACGACGCCGTGTTGCGCACTCCCCTCCCCCGCGGCAGGAGCCTGACGTGCTACGCGGACGACACGCACGTGGTTGCCGCCGGGTCGGATCGGGAGGGGCCACGCTGCGGGCGTAGAGAGGCGTATCCCTCATCCCGAAGAGCATCCGGCGGTTGGGGCTGAGCATGTCGCCCGAAAAGACCGAGGCAATGTGTTTTTGACATCTGTCACGGGTGAAGCCGCCCCAGTCACATATGCGCGTGAGTAGTCTCGTGGTCGTGGCTCGGGACCGGGTGGAACATCTCAGTCTCATTCTGGATGGCCGCAGGTGGATCTACGATCATCTCGCGCTGGAACCACGCCTGCAAAGGATGGCGGGGGCGCTGCGTTGCCAGCTGCCCATCCTGAATGGGCCCAACAGGACGGTGCGCCGCCTCCACACGGGAGTCTTTCGCTCGGCGGCCCTTTACGGGGATCCGATCTGGGCGATCGACCTGGTCGCTGGTCCGCCCAGTCGGGCGATTCTCCGGCGAGTCGCCCGCAGGATGGCGAACTTGATTGTCCGCGGTTACCGCATAATCTCCCACGAAGCGGCGATGGTCCTGGCGGGTGTTCCGCCGTTAGAACTGCCAGCGCCGGGGGAGGACCGTATCTACTGGCTCCTCCACCGGAGCGGCGACGGTGCTCCTGAAGAAGGGGCCGTTTCTTTGAGGCGAAAGTTCCGACTGCCGTGATGACCACCTGGCGATCTCGGCTGAGGAAGCATAGCAGCCGGCGGCACCGGCTGATCGGGGTTGTGCTCCCAGTGCTGGGTGCATGGGCGCGCAGCGGCAGCCGGCACAGTTTCCGTCTGACACATGTGCTAACCGTGCACGGGTGCTTCCGGTAGTGCCTGTGCCGTGTCCACTCCGGGGAAGGGCGGTTACGTACACGGCGCAGAATACGCTGGAGGAACGTGCGGCGTGGGCTAGTGCGCGCCGGTCCCTTTGCCGCGTGGTTGCTCAGGACCCTTCTCTCTCCTGCGTCGTGGCGCAAATGACGGGAAGCTTAGGTGCATAGCGTGCGGTGGCCTCCATCTGCGAGGTGGTTATGTTGCAGAAGGAGGCCGTGGTGGGAGCCCGCCAGCGTTCCGTATGATCCTCGCGCGTAGGCTGGCGGAGGCTGCGGTAGCGGCGCCTCTTGGCTCCGCGCGCACAGCCGGATGGATTAACGCGTTGGCCCACCGCCTTCCCGAGCGACGCTGCACATGCGTCCGTGCGGACCGTCTCGCTCTCCCGTTGTAACCTAGGTGAGGGTGACCAAGGTCAGACGGGTGGGGCTCCGTCTGATCGAGAGAGCGTGGTCCGGGCGCGCGGCGCCACGTGGTGTTCGCTGGCGTACGCAGGATATGCTTGTGACGCGGTGCGGCGGTATGCGTGACGTGTGTGCCTCTGAACGAACCGTCTCATGCGCATGGGAACGGATGGTTCGGGTGCGATTTCGCGTCTCGCTGGTAGCGAACTACGGTTGCGTCGCGGGTGCGTCCAGGCAGTTGCGAAGCCGCGAAATCCATGGAGATCCGAAATGTGATGGGCTGGGTATCGTGGCGGTTTTAGTGGTTAAAGGTCCCACATACCCCAGCCCCCTGCCTCAGGGGGCCGGTTATATATGGAAGTCTTCCCCCACGTGAAAGAAATGATAGCTCCGACCTTTTTGCTGCACACTGAGTAATAGTGGTCTTGGCACGATAGGTTGAGTTATGTTCGTATGGTCTTGTTATGCTTGGTTAGGTTTGTCTAGGGTAGCTTTGACTTTTGTGCTGTACACGGATATTCGGTGGATTCTTGTGCACTGCGTTGCTGCACTATACCCTGTTCTAGCTTCGAGCGCCAGCAGTACGGGTCGCCGCACGCAAGGTTGTTAGTTACCTTTGGTTAGTTTCCGTTAGCATATGTTTGGTTAGGCCCGCTTTGACTTTTGTGCCATACACTGTTATTCGGTGGATTCCTGCCCTGTACTGCGCTCTGCTCCAACCTGTTTGACTCTGTCGAGGCCAGCATTTGTGTTTGCGGTACGTTATGTTGAGCTTGCTATGTGAGGTTTGGATACGTTTGTTTGGGTTTGGTTTGTGTATCTCTGACTTTTCTGCTTTTCACGGCTTTTCCATGGATTTCTGCGCTCTGCTCACCACTAATATGTTCTTTCCGGCTCTGGGGAGGACAGTAATAGTGGCGGCGGCACGTTAGGTAGAGTTTGTTTACGTTTGGTTACGTGACGATAGGTTAGGTTAGGACTAGGTCGTTACGACTCTTGAGCTGTAAGCGGCTATTGGGTGGATTTCTGCTCTCTATATTGCTACACTATACCCTGCTCGCCTGTGGGGACGCCAGCAATAGTGGTCGTGGCACGATAGGTAGAATTGATTACGTTTAGTTAATGTAGGCTATGTTACGTTTGGCTAGGATGGCATCGACTTTTTTGTTTTTCACTGATCTTCGGTGGAATTCTGTGCTCTACATTTGTCTACTGCGGTCTGCTCGGCTGTCGGGTTGCCAGCAATAGTGGTCGCGGCACGTAAAATTGGGTTACCTTACGTTCGGTTAGGCTAGGTTTCGTTGTGTTGGGTTACGGTAGCTTTGACTTTTGTGCTACACACTGCACTTCTATGGTCTTCTGCGCTCTTCTGTGCGCTATCGCACTCTGCTTGTCTCTGTGGACGCCAGGAACGGCGCTCTCGGCACGTTAGGTTGAGTTGTGTTGCGTTTTGTTTGGTTAGGTTTGGTTAGGCCTGGTTAGGATAGCTTTGACTGTAGTGCTATACACCGATGTTCGGACGGTTTCAACGTTCTACATTGCTACTCTATACTCCGCTTAGCTCTATGAGGCCAGCAATATCGTGTGAGGCACGTCAGTATGGGTCACGCTACGCCTGCATATGTTACGATTCGACAGGTTAGGACAGGATAGCTTCGACATTTGTGCTATACGATGCTATTCGGCGGATTTCTGCGCTCTGCACTGCTCTACTAAACTCTGCTCGACTTGGGGGGGGGGGGCAGCAGTATTTTCCGTCGCACGAAAGGTTGCGTTAAGTTACGTTTGGTTAGGAGAGGATGGGTTAGGTTTGGCTATGATGGGTTTGACTTTTGTACTATACACGGCTATTCGGTGGATTTCTGCTTTCTACTTTGCACTAATGTTCTCTGATTGGCTCTGGGGAGGCCAGCAATGGGGGCCGCGGCTAGTTACTTTGAGTAAGGCTTTGTTTGGTTAGGTTATATTTCTTGGGTTAGATTTGGGTAGCTTTGATTCACCTGCTGTACACTCCGATTCTATGGATTTCTGCTATCTACCCTCCTGTAATATGTTCTGCTTGGATCTGGGGAGGCCAGCAGTAGCGGTCGCGTCACGTTAGGTTGAGGTAGATTACGCTTGACTGCACTATATTTGCTTGGGTTAGCTTTCGATAGCCTTGGCTTTCGTGGTATTCGCTTCTATTCGTTGGATTTCTGCACTCTACTATGCTCTGCTCCTCTGGGAAGGCCAGAAATATCTGTCGCGGCTCCTTGGGTTGTGTTAGGTTACGTTTGGGTATGTTACGATTGGTTCGGTTTGTAAAGGGTAACTTCGAATTTTCAGCCATACTCTGTGATTCCACGGACTTCCGCGCTCTACTCACCTCTAATATGCTCTCCTTGCTTCTGTGGAGATCTGAAATTCTGATCGCGGCACGGTACTTTGGATTAGATTACGTGTGGCTATGTTTTGTTCGGTAGGGTTAGGTAAGGACAGCTTTGACTTTTGTGCTTCACAGTGCTGTTCGGTGCATTTCTGCGCTCCACTGTGTTCTAAATGTTTAGCGCGCCCCCGAGGTGGAAAGCAATTGTGGTCATGGCACCTTAAGTTGTGTTAGGTTACGTTTGGACAGGCTATGTTCGGCTGGGTAAAGTCTGCATAGCTTTGACTTTCGTGGTACACACTGCTTTTCGCTGGATTTCTGCGCTCTGCTGTGCTCCAGAATGTTCCGCTTGGCACTGCAGCGTCCAGCAGTATGGGTCGCGGCTCGTTATATTGTGTTCGGCTACGTATGGATAGGTTATATTTGTTTGGATTCGATTTGGATAGCTTTTACTTTTCTTGTATACTCTGAGGTTCTCTGTATTCCTGCTATCTACTCTCCTATAAAATATTCTGCTTGGCTCTGGGAGGCCAGCAGCAGTGGTCGCGTTACGTTAGGCTCAGTTACGTTACGTTTGGTTGCGTTTCGATGGGTTGTGTTCGGAGATGTTAGCTCCGACTTTTGTGCTATACACTGCTTTTCCGCGGATTTCTGCACTCTACTAAGCTCTAATATGGTCAGTAGGGCTCCGGGAGTGCCAGCAATAGTCGTCTGTGTACGTTAGATTGAGTTAGTTTTCGTTGGGTTAGATTAGGTTAGTTTGGGTCAAGTTAGGTTGTCCTTGTTTTTTCTGCTATGCACCTCCATTCTATGGACTTCTGCGGCCTAGTCCCTTCTGATATATTATGCTTGGCTCTGGGGATTCCGGCAATAGTGGCCTCGGCACGTTCTGTTAAGTTTGGTTACGCTCGATTATATTACGTTTGGATAGGTTAGGGCTGGATAGGTTTGACTTAAGTGCTATACACAGATATTCGGTCGATTTATGCGCTCTGCGATACTCTATCATACTCTGCTCGACCATGCGGTGGCCAAAAATATTGGTTTCTGCACGTTAGTTTGAGTTAGGCTATGTTTGGTTAGGTTATG
Organism: Eufriesea mexicana; assembly: GCF_001483705.2. Classification (NCBI taxonomy): domain Eukaryota; kingdom Metazoa; phylum Arthropoda; class Insecta; order Hymenoptera; family Apidae; genus Eufriesea; species Eufriesea mexicana. The sequence continues at coordinate 48,562 of NW_016909628.1, forward strand.
TTAGTTTGGGTATGGTCTGTATAGCTCTGGGAGCGCTATACACTGCTATTCGGCGGATTTCTGCGCTCTGCTCCGCTCGAGTATATTCTGGATGGCTTTGGGGATGCCGGCAGTAGTGGTCTCGGCACGTCAGGTTTAGTTAAGTCGCGTTTGGCAATATTACGTTTGGATATGTTAGGATGGGTCAGCATTGACTTTTATGCTATACACTGCACTTCGGTGGTTTCTACGCGCTAAGGTGCTCATGTATGTTTTGCATGGCTTTTCGGGGAGTAGTAACGGTGGTCTCGGCACGTTAGGCTATTAAAGGATACGTTTGGATTGGTTACGTTAGCACTGGCTGTATTCGCACATCTTCGACTTTTCTGCTGTACACTGCGATTTTATGGACATCTGCCATCTACTCTCCTCTGCAATGCACTGCTTGGATCTCTGGGGGCCAGCGGTACTGGTCGCGGCGCGATAGGTTGTGTTAGATTACGTTTGGTAATGGTGGGTTTCGTTGGTTTAGGTTAGGGTCGTTTTGACTTGTGTGCGCAGCAATGATATTCTATGGACCTGTGTACTCTACTGTGCTGTAGTATATTCTGCTTGCCTCTGGGGAAGTCAGCAATAGTGGTGTAGGGCGGTTACGAGGAGTGGTATCACGTTAGGTTATGTTACCTTTGGCTAGGTTAGGATAACGTAACTTCGACTTTTGTGCCATAAACTCCTATTCGTTGGATCTCTGCGCTCTACAATGTTCTATTGTACTCTGTTCGAATCTGTGGTGGCCAGCAACAGTGGTCGTGACACGATGGACTGACTTGTTACGTGTGGTTAGGATAGCTTTGGTTATCTTTGATTACATTGGCTTTGACCTTTGCGCTATACAACGTTGTACCATGAATTTCTGTGCTTCAATGTGCTCTAGTATGTTCTGGTTGGCTCTGGGGAGGCCAGAAATGGTGGTTTCAGCCCGTTAGAGTGAGTTTTGTTTCGTTTGCTTAAGTTACGTTTGGTTAGGTTAGGATAGGAAGAATTCGACTTTTGTGCTATATACTGCTACTCGGTGGATACCTGCGCTCTACTGTGACCTAGTGTAATCGGCTAGGCTCTGGGGATGTGAGCAACCATGGTCTATGGACGCTTGAATGAGGTATGCTACGTTTGGGCATGTCAAGTTTGGTTTGGTTAGGCTAGGATATCTTTGACTTTTGTGCTGCACACTGCCATTCGGTGGATTCCTTCGCCCTACTTTGGTCTTATATGCTCTGCTCGACTCTGAGGATTCCAGCTATAGTGGTCGCGGCGCGTTAGGTTATGTTATGATACGTCTGGTTATGTTAGGTTTTGCTACGTTTGGTTAGGATGGCTATGACTTCTATGCTACACAATGCTGCTGGGTGTATCTCTGCAATCCGCTGTGCTATATCATGTCCTGCATGGCTCCAGGGAGGCCAGGGACTGAGGTATGGGCACGTGAGGTTTAGTTATTCTACGTTCTGTTTTGTTCGGTCAGATCCGGTTAGGTTTGGATATCTTTGACTTTATTGTAACACGTTGCTACTTAGTGGTTTTCTGCGCTTTACTTGGCTCTTCAATGCTCTGGTCCACTCAGTGGTGGGCAGTAATGGTGGTCTAGGCACGTTAGTCTCTGTTAGGCTATGTACGGTTGCGTTAAGTTAGTCTGTGTTAGGTATGAATAGATTTGACTTTCGCGGTATACACTGTTATTTGGTGGATATTAGCGCTCTTCATTGCTCTACTATACCCAATTCGACTCTGGGTAGACCATCAATTGTGGTCGTGGCACGATATATTGTGTTAGTTAACGTTTGGTTAGGTTAGGTTTCGCTAGGTGTGGCTAGGACGCTCTTGACTTTTGTGTTATGCACTGCTATTCGTTGAATTTCTGCGCCCTACTGTGCTCTAATATGACCTGCCCGGCTCCGAGGATGCCAGCAGTTGAGGTCACGGCTCGTTAGATTTAATTATTCTATGTTCGGTTAGGCTAGGTTATGCCCCGTTAGGTTAGGTTATCCTTGACCTTTGCGGTTTACGTTGCTATTTGGTGTATTTCCACGCCCTACTGCGCTCTAATGTACTCTGTTCGACTCTATGGATGCCAGCAATAGCGGTCGTGGCACGTAAAGTCGTGTCACGTAACGTTCTCTTACGTTACGTTTGATTTGGTAAGGACAAGGTGAGTTTGACTTCTGTGCTGTACACGGCTATTCGGCGGATTTCAGTGCTCCACATTGCTTTACTGTTCTCTGCCCCACACTGGGGAAATCAGCAATAGCGGTCTCGGTACGTTACGTTGATCTTGGCTACGTATGCTTAGGTTATGTTGGTTTGGGTTAGGATCAGACTGCTTTGACTTTCGGTGTATAGACTGAAGTTCTGTTGACTTCTGCGGTCTGCTGTGCTCTAGTGTGTTCTGCTTGGCCCTGCAGAGGCCAGAAACAGTGGTCTCGGCGCTTCCTTTTAGACGCATAACGTTCGGTCATGTTACGTTATGTTTCGCTAACATAGAGTAGCTTTGACCTTTAGGCTATACATCGCAATTTGCCGGATTTCGGCGCTGTACATTGCTCTAATGTGCCCTGCTTGTCTCTGCGGATACCAGCATTGTTATTCTCGGCACGTCATGCTTAGTTAGTTTTCGCTTGGCTTGGCTAAGTTAGGATAGGTTAGGCTAGGACATCTCTGACTTTGGTGCTACATACTGCAATGCGGTGGATAACTGCGCTCTACTGTGCTCCAGTATATTCAGCTTCGCTCTGGTGTGACAAGCAAACGTGGTCTCGGCGCTTTATGTTTAGCTAAGCTACGTTCGGTTGTGATAAGTTTGGCTATATCAGGATAGTGCAGCTTCGGCTTTTATGCCATTCACCGCAATTCTATGGACTTCTGCGCTCTAGTCTCCTATAACATGGTCTCCTTGGCACTGAGGAGGGCAGCACTTGAGGCCTCGGCTCGATAGGAACAGTTAGGCTACGTTCGGTTACTTCAAGTTTCGCTATGTTAGGAACGGATAGCTTTGACTATTGTGCTATACAATGCAATTCTGTCGATTTCTGCGCCCTACATCGCTCTACTACACTCTGCTCGACTCTCGTGAGGCCAGCAGCAATGTCTGCCGCACGTTCGGTTGAGTTACATTACGTTACGTTTGGTTAGTTTCGGTTTGGTTTGGATAGGATGGCTTTGACTTCTGTGCTATACACTGCTGTTCGGACTATTTCTGCGTCGTACATTGCTCTGCTATACTGTGCTTAACTCTCGTGAGGCCAGCAACGTCGTTCGTAGCACGACGAGTTGGGTTACGTTACTTCCGCTTATGTTACGTATGGTTAGGTTAGGGTAGGATAGCTTCGACTTTTGTACTACGCACTGCTATTCTGTGGATTTCTGCGCCCTACTCAGCTCTAATATACTCTGGTTTGCGCTGGGCATTCCAGCAATAGTTGTCTCGGCGCGTTAGTTTTAGTTAGCCAGCGTTCCATTAGGTTACGCTTCTTTAGGTTAGGATAGGTTATCCCCGACTTTTGTGCTATACGCTGCTATTCGGACGTATTCTGCGATTTACATTTCTCTACTATACTGTGCTCGGCTCTGTGGATGCGGGCAATAGTGTTCGTGGCACGTTAGGTTTGGTTACGTTTCGTTCGGTTAGGGTAGGTTAGGCTATGTTTGGTTAGGGTAGCTTCGACATTCTTGCTATACACATCTTCTGGGTGGCCTCCCATCCTCCACTGTCCTCTACTCTAATCTGCTAGACCCTGGGGAGGACAGCCGTAGTAGTCGCGGGACGGTTCTTTGAGTTTTTCTACGTTTGATTATGTTACGTTAGCTTGGGTTAGGCTTGAATATCTTCGACTTTTCTGCTGTACACTGCGATTATATGGGTTTCTGCGCCCTACTGTTCTCTAGTTTGTTCTGATTGGCTCAGCGAAGGCCAGAGATGATATTCGCGGAACGATAGGTTGTGTTAGATTGCGAATGGTCGTGTTTGGTTACGCTGCGTATTTCATGGATAGCTCTGACTCCTGTGCTTCACACTGCTTATACGGTAGGTATCCGCGCTGTGCATTACTCTACTAGCATCTGCTTGCCTTTGGGGAGGCCAGTAATAGCTGTCGCGGCACGTTTGTTTTTGTTATGTTATGTTCGGGTAGGTCAGGTTAGGTTAAGGTTGTATAAGATGGCTTTGACTTTTGTGCTATACACTGCTAGTCGGGGCATTTCTGCGCTGTGTTGTACTCTAGTGTATTCTGCTTGTCTATAGGGAGTCCGGCAGTATAGGTTTCGGCACGTTTGACTCAGTTATGTTGCGTTTGGTCATGTTACGTTTTGTTAGGTTCGGATAGGGCAGCTTAGACTTCTGTGCTATTGACTGCTGTTCGGTGGAGTTCTGCGCCCTACATTGCTCTAATATACTCCGCTTGCCCCTCGAGAGTACAGAAATAGTTGCCTCAGCACGCTGGGCTGTGTTAAGTTACGCTTGGCTTGGCTGTGTTAGGAGTTGTTTGTTTAGGGTAGCTATGGCTTCTGTGCTAAATACCGCTCATCGTTAGATTTCTGCTCTCTGCGTTGCTCTGCGAGCATCCGCTTGTCTCCGCGGAGGCCAGCAACAGTGGTCGCATCATGCTAGGTTACGTTATGCTACGTTTGGATATGTTTGGGTAGGGCAGCTTTGAATTTTGTGCTCTACATTGACATCCGGTGGATTTCTGAGCTCTGTTGCGCTCTAGTATATTCTGCTTGGCTCTGGGGATGTCAACAACAGAGATCTAGGCACGTTAATTTGAGTTAGGCTAAGTTTGTTTATGTCACGTTTGGTTAGGTTAGGCTAGGGTTGCTTTGAATCTTGGGATGCAGACTGCTATTGGTTGAGCTTGTACGTTCCACATTTCTCTACTATGCCCTGCTCCACTTGCTCCACTCTAGTGTGGCCAGTAATAGTGGTTCCGGCACGTTAGGATGTATTATGCTACGTTTGGTTAGGCTATGCTTGCTTCGGTTATGTTTCGATGGATTTGGCTCGCTTGCTATAGACTGCTCTTCGGAGGATTCCTGCGCTCTACATTGCTCTACTATACCCTGCTCGATTCTCGGGATGCGAGCAATTCCTGTCGTGGCACGTTAGGCTGAGTTAGCTTACATTCGCCTGCGTCAGGTTAGGCTATGTTTGGTCAGGTTAGCTTTTGACCTTCGTGCTGTACACAATTACTCGGTAAATTCATGCCGTCCACTGTGCTCTACTCTAATCTGCTAGGCCCTGGGGAGGCTAGCAATGGTGGTCGCGGCAGGATACGTTGAGCTTTGCTTCTGCAGGTTAGGTTATGTTAGCTTGTGTTAGGTTTGGATATCTTTGGCTTTTCTGTTGTGCACTGCGGTCCTATGTATTTCTGCGCCACACACTCCTCTAATATAACCTCCTTGGCTCTGGTGAGGCCAGCAGTAGTGGTGGCGGTACGTTAGGTTGAGCTTGGATACGTTTGGTTGTGTTACGACAGGTTCGGTTCGGAGGGGTACCTTTGACTTTTGTGCTGCGTACTGCTTTTCGGTGGATTTCTCCGCTCTACTGTGCTCTAACATGCTCTGTTTTTGCTCTCAAGACGCCAGAAATAGTGGCCGCAGCATGTTATTTTGAGTTAGGTTGCGTTCGGCTTGTTTATGTTTGCATAGGTAAGGGTAGGATAGCAATGATTTTTCTGCTATGCTCTGCGATTCTACCGATTCCTGCGCCCTACTCCACTGTAGTGTGCTCTGCATGGCCCTGGGGATGCCATCAATAGTGTCCGCGGCTCGTTATGCTGCGTTAGATTATGTTTGGCATGGTTATGTTACGTTGTGTTAGGATGAGATAGATATTATTTTTGAGCTACACACTGCAATTCTGTGGGCCCTGCGCCCAGTTTTGCGCTATTGCGCCCTACTTGTCTCCGGCGATTCCAGGAATAGTGGCCGCGGCACTTTATGTTGTGTAATGTTACATCTGTATTGGTTAGGTTAGGGTAAGCTGGATTAGGATATCTATGACGTTTGTGCTGTACACTGCGGTGTGTTCGATTTCCACTCTCCGCTGTGCTTTAATATCCTACGCGAGGCTCTGGGAAGGACAGCAATAGCGGTCTCGTCACGTTAGGTTGAGTTACGTTACGCTTGGTTATGTTAGGATAGTCTGGGTTATGTCAGGACAACTTTGACTCTTCTGCAATACATTGCCAATCTATCGACATCTGCGCTCTACGCTCCTGTAATATGTTCTGCTTGGCGATGTGGAGGCCAGCAATGGTGTACGCGGCTCTATATGTTTAGAGAGTCTACGTTTAGTTATGGTAGCATAGGTCACGTTTGGTTAGGATATCTTTGACTTTTGTGCCATACAGTGCTACCTGGAGGGTTTCCACGCTCTGCTGTGGTCTAGTATATTCTGCTTGGCTCTTTGGATTCATGCTATGTCGGTATCGGCACGTTAGGTTGAGTCAGATAAAGTTCGGTTAGGCTAGCTTTGGCTAGGTTAGGATGGGATAGATTCAACTTTTGTGCTGTACACCCTTATTCGTTGGACTTCTGCGCTCTAATGTGCACGAATATGTTCTGCTTGCCTCTGGGCAGGCCAGCAATAAGTTCGGTGGAGTTCTGCGCCCTACATTGCTCTAATATACTCCGCTTGCCCCTCGAGAGTACAGAAATAGTTGCCTCAGCACGCTGGGCTGTGTTAAGTTACGCTTGGCTTGGCTGTGTTAGGAGTTGTTTGTTTAGGGTAGCTATGGCTTCTGTGCTAAATACCACGTTAGATTTCTGCTCTCTGCGTTGCTCTGCGAGCATCCGCTTGTCTCCGCGGAGGCCAGCAACAGTGGTCGCATCATGCTAGGTTACGTTATGCTACGTTTGGATATGTTTGGGTAGGGCAGCTTTGAATTTTGTGCTCTACATTGACATCCGGTGGATTTCTGAGCTCTGTTGCGCTCTAGTATATTCTGCTTGGCTCTGGGGATGTCAACAACAGAGATCTAGGCACGTTAATTTGAGTTAGGCTAAGTTTGTTTATGTCACGTTTGGTTAGGTTAGGCTAGGGTTGCTTTGAATCTTGGGATGCAGACTGCTATTGGTTGAGCTTGTACGTTCCACATTTCTCTACTATGCCCTGCTCCACTTGCTCCACTCTAGTGTGGCCAGTAATAGTGGTTCCGGCACGTTAGGATGTATTATGCTACGTTTGGTTAGGCTATGCTTGCTTCGGTTATGTTTCGATGGATTTGGCTCGCTTGCTATAGACTGCTCTTCGGAGGATTCCTGCGCTCTACATTGCTCTACTATACCCTGCTCGATTCTCGGGATGCGAGCAATTCCTGTCGTGGCACGTTAGGCTGAGTTAGCTTACATTCGCCTGCGTCAGGTTAGGCTATGTTTGGTCAGGTTAGCTTTTGACCTTCGTGCTGTACACAATTACTCGGTAAATTCATGCCGTCCACTGTGCTCTACTCTAATCTGCTAGGCCCTGGGGAGGCTAGCAATGGTGGTCGCGGCAGGATACGTTGAGCTTTGCTTCTGCAGGTTAGGTTATGTTAGCTTGTGTTAGGTTTGGATATCTTTGGCTTTTCTGTTGTGCACTGCGGTCCTATGTATTTCTGCGCCACACACTCCTCTAATATAACCTCCTTGGCTCTGGTGAGGCCAGCAGTAGTGGTGGCGGTACGTTAGGTTGAGCTTGGATACGTTTGGTTGTGTTACGACAGGTTCGGTTCGGAGGGGTACCTTTGACTTTTGTGCTGCGTACTGCTTTTCGGTGGATTTCTCCGCTCTACTGTGCTCTAACATGCTCTGTTTTTGCTCTCAAGACGCCAGAAATAGTGGCCGCAGCATGTTATTTTGAGTTAGGTTGCGTTCGGCTTGTTTATGTTTGCATAGGTAAGGGTAGGATAGCAATGATTTTTCTGCTATGCTCTGCGATTCTACCGATTCCTGCGCCCTACTCCACTGTAGTGTGCTCTGCATGGCCCTGGGGATGCCATCAATAGTGTCCGCGGCTCGTTATGCTGCGTTAGATTATGTTTGGCATGGTTATGTTACGTTGTGTTAGGATGAGATAGATATTATTTTTGAGCTACACACTGCAATTCTGTGGGCCCTGCGCCCAGTTTTGCGCTATTGCGCCCTACTTGTCTCCGGCGATTCCAGGAATAGTGGCCGCGGCACTTTATGTTGTGTAATGTTACATCTGTATTGGTTAGGTTAGGGTAAGCTGGATTAGGATATCTATGACGTTTGTGCTGTACACTGCGGTGTGTTCGATTAGTCTGGATTGGTTCGGTTAGGGTAAGCTGGATTAGGATATCTATGACGTTTGTGCTGAACACTGCGGTGTGTTCGATTTCCACTCTCCGCTGTGCTTTAATATCCTACGCGAGGCTCTGGGAAGGACAGCAATAGCGGTCTCGTCACGTTAGGTTGAGTTACGTTACGCTTGGTTATGTTAGGATAGTCTGGGTTATGTCAGGACAACTTTGACTCTTCTGCAATACATTGCCAATCTATCGACATCTGCGCTCTACGCTCCTGTAATATGTTCTGCTTGGCGATGTGGAGGCCAGCAATGGTGTACGCGGCTCTATATGTTTAGAGAGTCTACGTTTAGTTATGGTAGCATAGGTCACGTTTGGTTAGGATATCTTTGACTTTTGTGCCATACAGTGCTACCTGGAGGGTTTCCACGCTCTGCTGTGGTCTAGTATATTCTGCTTGGCTCTTTGGATTCATGCTATGTCGGTATCGGCACGTTAGGTTGAGTCAGATAAAGTTCGGTTAGGCTAGCTTTGGCTAGGTTAGGATGGGATAGATTCAACTTTTGTGCTGTACACCCTTATTCGTTGGACTTCTGCGCTCTAATGTGCACGAATATGTTCTGCTTGCCTCTGGGCAGGCCAGCAATAATGTTCGCGGCACCTATGGTATAGTTACCATCCGTTTGCTTTGGTTACGTTAGGAAAGGTTTAGACAGAATGGCTCTGTCTTTTGTGCTGTGTACTGCTATAGGCTAGGTTCCTGCTTCCTACTGAGCTCTAGTATATTATGCCTGGCTATGCGCAGGCCGCCTGTAGTAGTCTCGGTACGTTAGGCTGAGATATGTTGCGTTTAGTTATGATACGTTTTGTTAGGTTAGGATATTATAGCCTTGACTTTCGTGGCATACACTGCTATTCGGTGGACTTCTGCGCTCCACATTACTCTAATATACTCTGTTGGGCTTTGGGGAGGCCTGCAAATCTAGTCTCGGCACTTCATGTTGGGTTATGCTACGTTCGGTTGGATTAGTTTAGGTCAGGTTGGGTGAGGATATCTTTGACTTTCGCGGTATAGACTGTTTTTCGGTGGATATATGCGCTCTGATGTGCCCTAGTATGTTCTGCTTTGTTCTGAGGAGGGCAGCAAGACAGGACTCAACACGTTGGGTACAGTTAGGTTACGCTTGGTTTCGTTACGTTGGAATGAGTCAGGATAGGGTAGCTTAGGGTTTTGTCATGTACACTGCAGTTCGGTGGCTTTCTGCGTTCTACATCGCTCTTCTATACTCCGCTCGACCTTCAGGTAGTCAGCAATAGTGGCCCCGACACGATAGGCTAAGTCATATTACGTTTGCTTATGTTAGGTAGAGATGCGTTCGGTTAGGATAGTTACGTCTTATGTGCTACTCACTGCTATTCTATAGACTACTGCGCTCTTCTGTGCGCTATCACACTCTGCTTGTCTCTGTGGACGCCAGGAATAGTGCTCTCGGCAGGTTAGGTAGAGTTATGTCTCGTTTGGTTCGGTAAGGTTTGGTTTGGTCTCGCTAGGTTTGCTAGGACTTGTGTGCAAGAAACAGCTGTTCGCACGATTTCAGGGCTATAAAATGCTCTCCTATGGTCTGCTTAGCTCTCGTGAGACAAGCTATGGCGGTCGTGGCACGTAAGATTCTGTTACGTTACTTCTGCTTATGCTACGTTTGGTAAGGTTTGGGCACGACAGCTCAGACTTTTTTGCTATACACTGCTATTCGGTGGACTGCTGCGCTCTACACTGCTCGATTATGCTCTGCTTGGCGCTAGACAGGCCAGTAACCGTGGTATCGGCACGATAGGTGGAGTTAGGCTGCGTTCGGTTAGGCTACGATTTGTTAGGTTAGGAAAGGATAGCTTTAACTTCTGTGCTATACACTGCTATTCGGTGGGCATCTTCGCCTTACAGTGCACTAATACGCTCCACCTTGCGCTGTGGATGCCATCAGGTGTGGTGTCTGCACGTTAGGATGTGATATGCTTCGCTCGGCTAGGTCAGGTTGTGCTCGGTTAGGTTAGGGTATGTTTGACTTTTGTGCTTTGCCCTAGATTGCGGCTGCTTTCTGCGATCTCCTTTGTTCTAGTATATTCGGCTTTGCTCTTGGGAGTCCAGAAGTAGTGTCCGCGGCGCGTTAGGCTCTGTTAGGTTTCGTCCGGTTATATTACGTTTTGTTGGGATAGTATGGGATATCTTTAACATTTGTGCAATACATTGCCATTTGTCGGCTTTCTGCGCTCTACTGCGCCCTAGTATGCTCTGCTTGGCCTCGGGCGGCCAGCAGTAGCGGTGTTGGCACGTTACGTTCATTTGGGTTACGTTTGATTATATTACGTTAGCTCAGGTTTGTTTGGGATGTCCCGCACTTTTTGCTTTTGCTGTTATTTGGACGATTCCTGCGTTCAACATTGCTCTGCTATACCCAGCTTAGCTCTCGTGAGGCCAGCAGTGGCTTCCGTGAATCGTTCGGCAGGGTTACGTTACGTCTGCTTATGTTACGATTGGTTTGGTTAGGATAGGATAGCATTGACCTCTGTGCTGTACACCGCTGTTCGGAGAAATTCTACGCTCTACATTACTCTACTGCTCCCTGCTGGACTCTCTGAAGGCCAGCAATAGTCCTCTCGGCTCATTAGGTTGAGTTACGCTACGTTTGGTTAGGTTATGTTAGTTTGGGTTAGGAGTGGATTGGTTTGGCTTTCGTGCTGTACACTGATATTCGGTGGATGCCTACGCTCTAGTGTGCTCTAGTAGTTTCTGCTTGGTTCTGTGGAGGTCAGAAATTGTGGCCTACGCACGCTAGGTATAGTTATGTTACTTTCGGTTGTTTTATGTTTTGACTCGTTAAGATAGGATAGCTTTGACTTCTGTGTTGTTTACTGCCTTTCGGTGGACTCCTGCACTGTACCGCCCTCTAATGTGTTCTGCTTGGCGCTGTGGATTACAGCAATACATGGCTAGATACGTTGGGTTGGGATTGCTTACGTCTAGTTATGTTGGGTTAGGTCAGGGAAGGTTATGATATCTTCTACTTTTCTGCTTTGCACCTCAATGCGGCGGATTTCTGCGCCCTGCTGTGTTCTCGTCTATTCTGCTTGGCTCTGGGGTGGCCAGCAATATTGGTCGTGGCACGTTTGGTAGGGTAAGCTTACGCTTGGTTACGTATGGTTAGGATAATTTGGGTCAGATAGGCATTGACTTGTGTGATATCCTCTGCAATGAGGCGGATTTCTGCACTCCAATCTGCTCCAATATGTTCTGCCTGGCTCTGCGGAGGTCAGCAATAGTGGTCTCGACACGCTAGTTTAAGATACGTTACGCTTGGCTCTTCGAGGTTATGACATGCTTCGCCAGGAGAGTTTGACCATCGTGCTGTACACTTCTATTCGGTTGATATCTGTGAACTGCATTACTCTGCTTGCATCTGCTTGTATCTAGCGTGGCCAGAAATAACAGCCGTTGCACCTCACCTTTGGTTGTGTTATGTTACGTTCGGTTAGGTCATCTTTGGCATGTTTGGGAGGGGTGGCTTCGACTTTTGTGCTACACACTGCTATTCGTTCGGTACCTGCGTCCGGCGTTGCTCTACTAGCTTCCACCTCTCTCTGGGGAGGGCAGCAACAGTGGCCGCGGCACGTTAGGTTGAGCTAGGTTACGTTTGGTTATGGTACGATTGGTTAGGTTTAGAGGGGATAACTTTGTCCTTAGTGCCGTAATCTGCTTTTATATGGATTTCTGCTCCCTACAGGGCTTTAATGCTTTCAGGTAGCGTCTGGGAAGGCCAGCAAGGTTGGTCTCGGCACGTTACGATGATTCAGTTTACGTTCGTTTATGTTGGGTTAGTCAATGTTCGGTCAGGATAGCTTCAACTTTCGTGCTGTACGCTGCTATTCGTTGGACTGCTGCGATCTACTGTGCTCTAGTATGATCTGCTTGGCTCTGGCGAGGGCAGCAATTGCGGTCCCGGCAATTTTGGTAGAGTCAAGCTATGTTTGGTTATGGTTTGGGTTAGGCACGAGCAGCTTTGACTTTCAAGATATACAGTGTGATTCCTTGGCTTCCTTCGTTCTATTCCCTACTAACATGTTCTGCTTCACTCTGTGCAGGCCAGCAGTGGTGGTCGCGGCGCGTTTGTTTGAGTTATGTTATGCTGGGTCATGTTTCAATTGGTCAGTTTAGGAGGGGATACCTTTGTCTTTAGTGCTGTAGTCTACTATCAGGTGGATTTCTGCGCCCTACTGTGCTCTAATATTTTCGGCTAGGCTCTGGCAAAGCTAGCAAGGGTGGTCTCAGCACGTTCTGATGAGACACGCAACGTTCTGTTCGGTTGGGTTAGGCAACGTTTGGTAAGGATAGCTTTAACTTTTGTGCCTACACTGCTGTTCGGTGGACTTCCGCGCTCTACTGCGCACTGGTCTGTCCTGCTGGGCGCTGTGGTGACCAGGACAAATGGTCCAGGGCGGTCAAGGTAAGCTAGGATACGGACGGTTATGTAGCGATTCCATAGGTTACGAGAGGATAGCTATGCCTTTCGTGCGATAGCCTAATATTAGTTGGACTTCTCCGCCCTACTGTGCTCTAATATTTTCAGCTTGGCTCTTGCAAGGCCAGCAATAGTGGTCTCAGCACGTTATGTTTCGTCAGGTTACTTTCGGCTAGGTTGGGTTAGGCCATGTTTGGTAAGGGTAGCTATAACTTTTGTGCTGTACAATGCTATTCAGTGAATTTCTGCGCTATACTGTGATCTAGTAATTGCTGCTTGGCTCTGGGAATGACAAAAATAGCGGCGTCGGCATGTTAGGTTGAGACCTGCTACGTTTGGTTATGTTACGGTTGGTTAGGTTAGGAGAGGATAGCTTTGACTTTAGTGCTATAGTCTGCTATTAGGTGGATTTCTGCGCCCTACAGTGCTTTAATATTTTCAGCTTGGGTTCGGGAAGGCCAGCAATAGTGGTCTCGGCACGTTATGTTGAGTTAGGCTACGTTCGGCCATGCTGGGTTAGGCCATGTTTGGTAAGGGTAGCGATAACTTTTGTGCTGTACACTTCCCTTCGGTGGATCTTTGCGCTCTACTCTCCTGTAGTATGTCCTGCTGGCGCCTGGGATGCCGGCAATAATGCCCTCGGTAAGTTAGGTTTTGTTACGCTACGTTTGGCAAGGTTAGGTTAGATTAGGTTATGTTAGGTAAGGTTAGGTTAGGTTAGGTTGTGCTGGGTTAGGTAAGGTTAGGTTGCCCTCGTTTAGGTTAGGTTTGTTTTAGTTAGGTTAGGATATCTTTGTCTTTCGAGCAATACACTGCAATTCTATGGATCTCTGCGCCCTACTCTCCCCTAATATGCTCCGCCTGGCGCTTGGGATGCCGTCAATAGTGCTCTCGGTATGTTAGGTTGAGTTATGTTACTTTTGGTTATCTTAGCTTGTGTTAGGTTAGGTTAGGATATGGGAGGATAGGTTAGGTTACGTTAGGAATGGTTTGGTCAGGATATCTTTGGCTTTTGTGATAGACATTGCTCTGCGGCGGATTACTGCGCTCTACTCTGCTCTAGTGTATTCTACTTGTCTCTGGGGAGAAAAACTATTCTGGTCTCTGCGCGTTAGGTTTACTTAGGCCACCTTCGGTCATGTTACGTTCGGCTATGATGCGATATTGTAGCTTCAACTATTGCGCTATGCAGTGCGATTCCATGAACTTCTGCGCTCCGCTTTTCTCTAATATGTTCTGCTCCGATTTTGAGGAGGGCAACAATATAGATCTCGGCACGTCAGGAATAGCTATGTTACGATTGGTTACGTTACGTTTCGTTATGTTAGGATAGGGTAGCCTTTACTTTTGCGCTAGACAGAACTATACGGTGGACACCTGCGCCCTGCTGTGCTGTAGTATATTCTGCTTGTCTGTGGGGAGGCCAGCAATGCTGATCTCGGCACGATAGGTTGTGCTATGCTTCGCTTGTCTAGGATAGGTTGTGTCACGTTATGTCAGGATATCTTTGACTTTTCTGCTTTACTCTTCAGTGCGTCGGAATTCTGCGCTCTACTGTGCTCTAGTTTATCCTGCTCGTCTCTGGAGGGGCCAGCAATATAGGTCGCAGCAAGGCAGATTGAGTCTTGTTTCGTTTGGCTAGGTTTGGTTACGCCACTTTTGGTGAGGGTGGCATTGACTTTTTCGTTATAGACTGCTATTAGATGGACTTCTGCGCTTTACTGTGCTCTAATATGATTCGCTTGGCTCCATGGAGACTAGCAATAGCGGTCTCTGGTCGTTAGGTTAAGTTGCTCCACGTTTGGCCAGGTTAGGTTAGGTTTGATTACGTTCAGATATCTTTCAGGTTTGAGGTATACGTTGCTGTTTGGTGGCTTTCTGCGCTCTACTCTGCTCTTGTAAACTCTGCTCAATTCTGGGGAGGCCAGCAATAATGGTCGCGGAGCGATAGGTTGAGCTATGCTACATTTCGTCATGTTACATTAGTTTAGGTTAGGTATGGATTGCCTCGACTTTCGCGGTATAAACTGTTTTTCGGTGGATTTTTGCGCTCTACCGTGTTCTAGTATGTTCTGCTTGGCTCTGGGGAGACCAGCAATGGTTGGCTCGGCAGGTAAGATTTTGATAGATAACGTTTGGATATGTTATGATAGGGTAGCTTCGACTTTTATGCTACACACTGCTACGCGGTGGGTTACTGCGCTCTAGTGTGTCCCAGTTTGTACTGCTTGGCTCTGGGGAGTGCAGCAATAGCGGTCTCGTCACGTTAGGTAGGTTGTGTTTCGTCTGGTTACGTTACGTTTGGTTACGTTAGGATAGGGTAGCTTTGAATTTTGTGCCGTACGTTGCTATACCGTGGGTCTCCGCACTCTACTGTGCCCTATTGTGTTCTGCTTGGCACTGTGGATGCCAGCAATCGTGGTCTCGGCACGTTATGTTCTGTCAGCTTACGTTCGGCTATGTTGTTCTAGGATAAGTTTGTGAATTATAACTTTAACTTTAGTGCTGTACACTGCTAATTGGTGGACTTCTGACATACATTTTGCACTAGTATATCCTGCTTGGCTCTGGGGATGGCAGCAATATCATTCTCGGCACGTTAGGTTGGGTTCGGAAATGTTTGGCTATGTCCTGGATGTTTGGGTTAGGTTTGGGTAGCCGTCTTTTTTGACGTACACTTCGATTTTATGGATATGTGCGTCCAACTGTCCACCAATGTGTTCTGCTGGATCTGGGGATGCCAGAACTTGTGATCGCAGCACATCTGGCTCAGGATGAGATAGGTTACGTTCGGTTATGTTACGAATGGTTAGGTTGGGAGAGGGTAGCTTCG
The DNA here is from genome assembly GCF_001483705.2 of Eufriesea mexicana. NCBI lineage: Eukaryota > Metazoa > Arthropoda > Insecta > Hymenoptera > Apidae > Eufriesea > Eufriesea mexicana. Next base: position 64,188 of record NW_016909628.1, read on the forward strand.
TCTTTAGTGCCATTGTCCGTCATTAGGTGGATTTCTGACACCTACAGTGCTCCAGCGTTTCCAGCTTGTCTCTGGGGGCGCCAGCAATAGTGGTTACGACACATAATGTCGAGTCAGGTTACGTCCGGCTATGTCAGGTCAGGCTAAGTTCTGACAGGGTAACTGCAACTTGTGTGCTGTTATACAGCTGTTCGGTCGATTTCTGCGCTCTACTGTACCCTAGTATGTCCTGCCAGCTCGGGCAGGGCGGGGGGGGGGGGCGTAGCAGCAGCGGGTTCGGTACGTTAGGGTGAGTTAGGCTGTGCTTAGCTAACTTCGGTTGATTTGGGTTTGGCGCAGGTAGCTTTGACTTCTCTGATTTACACTGCGATTCCGTGCATTTCTGAGTCGTACTCTCCGCTAGTGTGCTCTGTTTCGCCCCGTGAAGGCCAGCAATAGTGGTCGCGGCACGTTAGTTTGAGATAGGTTATTTTCTTCTATCCTACGATTGGTTAGGCTAGGAGAGGATATCTTCGACCTCAGTGCATTGGACCGCTATTGGATGGATCGCTGCGCCCTACATTGCTCTAATATTTTCTGCTTCGCACTGGGAAGGCCTGCAATAGTGGTCTTGACACGTTATGTTGGGTTGGGTCACGTTCGGCTATTTTCCGTTGGCCACAGTTAGGCTTATGTGGTTTGGATTTTTCAGATGTACACAGCGATTCTATCGATGTCTGCGTTCTACTCTCCACTAATGTGTTCTCCTTGGCTCGGCGGAGGTCAGGAATTATGACCTCGGCATGTTAGTGTGAGATAGGTTACGTTTGGTTATGTTACGTTTGATTAGGATACGAGAGGATAGTTTTGACTTTAGTGCTATATTATGCTATTTGGCGGATTTCTGCGACCTGCAGTGCTTTAGTATTTCCAGCTTGGCTCCGGGAACGCCAACGATAGTGGTCTCGGCACGTTATGTTGAGTTTTGTTACGTTCTGTTAGGCTAGCTTAGGCAAAGTTTGGCTATGGTAGCTATAACTTCTATGCTGCGCACTGTTTTTCGGTGCATTTCAGCGGTCTACTGTACTCTAGTATGTCCCCCTCGGCTCTGGGCAGTGCAGCAATTTCTGTCTCGGCACGTTAGTTTGAGTTAGGCTATGTTTGGTTCTGCTCTGTAGACCTGGGTTGGGCTTGTGTAGCTTCCACTTTTCCGATATACACTGTGATTCCATAGATTTCAGCGTTCTACTCTTCACTAATGTATTCCGCTTGGCTGTGGGGAGGCCAGCAATAGTTTTCGCACTTCTGCGCCGCTCTGGCGAAGCCAGTAATAGCGGTCTGGGCACGACAGTGTGAGGTATGAATCGTTCGCTTAGGCTACGTTAGCCCTGGTTATGTTTGGATAGCATCGATTTCTCTGGCATACGCTAAAATCACATGGATTTCTGCTGTCTACTGTCTTCTATTACGCTTTTCTTCGCTCTGTGGAGGCCAGCAATACTGGTCGCGGCACGTTAGGTTGAGATATATTACGTTTGGTTACGTTAGTTTAGGTTGGGTTATGTTAGGATAGCATTGACTTATGTGCTCAACACTGATATCCTATGGACTTCAATGCTCTACTGCGCTCTACCATACTGGGCTTTTCTCTGGGGAAGCCAGCGATAGTGGTCACGGTACGCTAGGATTAGTTATTTTACGTTTGGTTAGGTTAGGTTATGTCTGGTCAGGTTCGGATATATTTGACTTTTGTGCTATACAGTGTTATTTGGCGGATCTCTGCGGTCTACTGTGCTCCAATCTGCCCTGCTCGACTCTGGTGAGGCCAGCAATAGTGATCTTGCCTCGACAGGTTTTGTGAGACTACGTTTGGTTTGGTTCTGCTAATAAGTGTTAGGCGTGGATTCCGTTGACTTTCGTGGTATAAACTGTTGTTCGGTGAACTTCTGCGCTCTACTGTGATCTAGTATGTTCTGCTTGTCTCCGGGGATTCCAGCAATAGCTGTCCTGGCACGTTAGGTTATGTTTGGTTGCGTTTGGTAATATTACGCTTGGACGGGTTAGGACAGGATAGGTTTGACTTAAGTACTATACACTGATATTCGTTTGATTTCTTCGGTCTACGTTGCTCTACCATACTCTGCTCGACACCGATGTGGCCATTAATAGTGGTCTCGACACGTTAGGTTGAGTTAGGCTACGTTTGATTCCGTCACGTTTCTTTGTGTTAGGTTAGGATAGCTTTGACTTTCGTGGTGTTCACTGATATTCTGCATACTTCTGCGCTCTACTGTGCTCTACAGTATTCTGCTTGTCTCAGCGGCGTGCTGCTGTAGGGGTCACGGCTCGTTACATTGAGTTGGGCTTCGTTTGGTTAGGTTATACTTGTTTGGCTTAGGTTCGGGTAGGTTTGACTTTTGTGCCATAGACTGCTTTTCTATGGATTCCTGCTCCGTACGCTCCTCCAATATGTTGTGCTTGGCCCTGGAAAAGACCGCAAGTATGGTCTCGGCAACAAATGCTGTGTTAGACTACGTTTGGTAGGTATAGGTTACGTCAGGTTAGGTAAGGTTCTCCATCATTTTGTGCTTTACAATGCAACGCCGCTGACCTCTGTGACCTACTGTGCTCTATTATATTCTGCTTGGCTCCGGGGTGGTCAGCAATGGTGGTGTAGGGCGGTATGGTGGAGTTAGGTTACGTTTGGTTATGTCGCGATTGGTTTGGTTAGGAGAGAATAGCTTTGACTTTTTTGCTATACGCTGCCACTCGTTGCCACAGTGGCTGGGACACGTTAGGTTTGGTTACATTACGTTCGGTTAGGTCAGGTTATATTAGTTTTGATCATGCTATCTTTGTCTTTTGTACACTTCACTGCAATGCTCTCGATTTCTAGCTGTACTGTTCTCTAGTATATTCTGCTTGCCTCTTATGAGGCCAGAAATGGTGGTCTCGGCACTTTAGTTTGATTTAGGTCACGTGCGGTTATCTTACGTTTGGTTAGGTTAGGACAGGGTAGATCTGCTTTTTTCAACTATACACTGCTCTTCGTATGATTTCTTCGCTTTGGCGTGCTATAGTATGCTCTGCTTGGCTCTGGGGAGGAAAGCAATGGTGGTCTCGCCACGATAATTACAGTTAGGTTACGTTTGATGAGGTTATGTTTGTTCAGGTCAGGTTTGGATAGCTCTGACTTTCTTAGCAAGGACAGCCATTAGGTTGATTTCTGCGCTCTACTCTGCTCTACTGTACCCTGTACGACCCTGGGTAGACCAGCAATAGCGGTAGCTGCACGTTAGGCTTAGTTAGGCTGCGTTCGGTTAGGTTATGCTTGTTTGTGTTTGGTTGGGATAGCTCTGGCTTTCGTGGTATACTCAGTTATTCCGTGGTCTTCTGCGCTCTACTGCGCTTGACTGAATTTTGATTGGCCCTGGCGCGGCCTGCAATAGTGGTCGCGTCTCGTTATATTGAGTTAGGCTTCGTTTGGTAAGTTTATACTTGTCCCGCGTTTGGTTTGTGTCGCCTTGACTTTTCTGCAATACACTACGATTCTATGGATTTCCGCCCACTGCACTCCTCTAATAATTTCCTCATGGCTCTAGGGAGGCCAGCAATAGTGGCCACTGCACGTTAGGTTGATCTACGTTAGGTTTGGTTATGTTACGATTGTTTATGTTAGGAGTGGATAGCTTGGACTTTTGTGGAATACACTGCTATTCGATGGATTTCTGCGCTTCTGTGCCATTTGACATGTTCAGCTTTGCCATGGAAAGGACAGCAAGAGTGGTCAAGTTACGTTAATCTCTGTTAGGTTACGTTTGGTTGGGATAGGCTGCGTCAGGTTACGTTAGGATGTCTTCGACTCTTTTGCTATACACTGCCATGCCGCTGATTTCTCTGTTCCACTATGCTGTTATATATTCAGCTTAGCTATGTGGAGGTCAGCAGCAGAGGTGTAGTGCGGTTAGTTGTAGTTTGGTTACGTTTGGGTATGCTATGTATAGTTGGGTTAGGCTAGGACAGCTATCACTTTTGTGCTGTACACTGCTATTCGGGGCACTTCTGCGCTCTGATGTGATCCAACACGCTCTACTTTGTACTGAGGAGGACAGAAACGGTGGCCCCGGCGCGTTAGGTGAAGTTAGGTTACGTTCGATTAGGATATGTTTGTTTGGGGTAGAATGGGATATTTTTGACTATTGTGCTGTACACTGAAATGCCCTGTATTTCTGCGTTTCACATTGCTTTACCATACTCTGCTCGTCTCTGTGGTGTACAACGACAGCGCTCTCGTCACGTTAGATTGAGCTAGGCTACATTTTGTTAGATTAGGCTAGGTCAGATTTGGTTAAGGTATCTTTGACTTCTGTGCATTATACTGCAAACACTGCAGTGCGGCGGATTTCTGCGCTCTACTGTGTGCTAGTATATTCAGGTTGACTCTGTGAAAATCAGCAATTGTGGTGTAGGCAAGTTAGGTTGTGTTAGGTTGCGTTCGGTTATGGTATGTTTGGCTAGGTTAGGCAATGATAGCATTGACTTTTTTGCTGTGAAGTGCTTTTCGGTGGATTTCTGCACTCTACTGTGTTCTAATATGTTCTGCTTTGCACTGAGGATGCCATCAATAGTGGTCTCGGCACGTTAGGCTTATTTACGCTACACTTGGCTATGTTCGGTTGGGTCTGGTTATGTTATGTCATATTTGAGTATTACGCTGCTATTTGGTGGCTCTCTGCGCTCTACTGTGCTCAAGAACATCCTGCTTGGCTTTCGAGGTTCCAGCAATATGGGTCTCGGCACGTCAGGTTTAGTTGTGATACGTTCGATTATATTGGGTCTGTATACTTCAGGAGAGAAACGCTTTGACTTTTGTGCTACACGTTGCTATTCGGTGGACTTCTGCGCACTACTGTGATCTACTATAACCTGTTCTACTCTGTGGACGCCAGCAACAGTGGTCCCGGCACGTTAGCTCGGTCTGGGATACGCCTGGCTATGTTACGTTTTGTGAGGGTAGGGGAGGATAACATTGAATTTTATGCTATATACAGCGATTCGGTGTACTTCTGCGCTACACTGAGATCTAATATGCCCTTTCTGTCGCTGGGAACGCCAGCAATAGTGGTCTCGGCACCTTAGGGTTAGATAGGTTACGTTTTGTTATGCTACGTTTTTATGGGTTGGGCACGGATAGCTTTGACATTCTTGGCACAGACTGCTATTCTGTGGATGTCTGCTTTCTACTGTGCTCTACTACACTTCGCTCGACTCTGGGGAGGCCAGTAATAGTGGTCCCGGCACGTTGGTTTGAGTTAGGCTACGTCTGGTTATGATACGTTTGGTCAGGTTAGGAAAGGATAGGATCGATTTTTGTGCTGTATACGACTATTCGGTGGAATTTGGCGCTATACTGGGCTCTAGCACGCTCTGCCTGGCTCTGGGGAGGCCAGCAATAGTTGACTCGGCACGTTAGGTTTAGTTAGGTTAAGTTAGATACGGCTATGTTTGCTTGTATTCGGTTAGGGTAGCACTCACTTTCGTGGTGTACACCGTTATCCTCTGGACTTCGGCGCTCTGCTGTGCTGTACTGTATGTTGCTTTGCCCTGCGGAGTCCAGCAGTAGTGGTCGCATCATGTTAGTTTGTGTTAGATTACTTTAGGTTACGTTACGGTCGGTAAGGTTCGGAGTGGCCATATTTTACTTTTACGCTTGACACTCCTATTCGTTGCATTTCTACTCTCTACGTTTCTCTACTGTACTCTGCACGACTCTGGAGATACCAGCAGTAGTGGTCCCGGCGCGTTAGCTTGATTTACGCTACGTTTGGTTATGTTACGTTTGGTTAGGGTCAGAGGGGATAGCATTGGCTTTTGTACTAAACACTGCTATTAGGAGAAATCCTGCAGTGTACTGTGATCTAATGTGCTCTGCTTGGCTATTTGGGGGCCAGCAATACTGGTCGCTGCACGTTGGGTTTACTTAGGTTACGTTTGGTCGGGTTAGGTTATTTTGGGTTAAGTTAGGATAGCTTTCACTTTTGTGCGCAACACAGATGTCCTATGGACTTCTGGGCTCTACTATGCTCTATCACATTCCGCTTGTCCCTGGGGACGTCAGAAAACGTGGACGCGATACGTTAGGTTGCGTTATGTTACGATTGCTTTGGTTAAGTTTGGTTGGGTTTGGTCAGGTTATCTTTGAGTTTTGTGCTACACACTGCTCTTCGTTTGATTTCTACGTACCACATTGCTCCACCATATTCTACTCGACTCTGGGGGGGGGGCAGTAGTAGAGATCTCGTCGAGTTAGTTTGTGTTAGGCTGCGTTCGGCTAGGTTACGTTTGTTTTTGTTAGATTAGGGTAGCTTCGACTTTCGTGGCGTACGCTGTTGTTCTGAGGACTTCTGCGCTCTGCTGTGCTCTACCGTATACTCCTTGGCTCTGGGGAGGCCAGCAATAGCGGTGTAGTGCGGTTAGGGAGAGTTACGTTACGTTAGGTTATGTCAAGTTTGGTTTGGTTAGGGTAGTATAAATCTGACTTTTGTGCTATAAGTTGCTATTCGGTGGATTTCTGCGCTCTACTGTGATCTAATATGATCTGCTTTGCTCTGGGGTGGCCAGAATCGGGTGGCCGTTGCGCGTTATGCAGAGTTACGTTACTTTTGGATTGGTTTGGTTTGTATGTCCTTTGATCGGATATCTTTGGCCTTTGCGCTGTACACTGGCATGCGGTGGATTTCTGCACTCTACTGTGCCCTAGTATGTACTGCTTGATTCTGGGGAGGACAGTAGTAGTGGTATGGCCATGTTAGGGTGTGATAGGCTATGTTTGGATAGGCTACATTAGCCATGGTTAGGTCGGTTTAGCTTTCACTTCTCTGCCATACCCTGCCATTCCATTGGTTTCTGCTCTCTACTCCGCTCTAATATGTTCCGCATGGCTCTGTTGTGGCCTGCAGTAGTGGTCGACTCACGCAAGGTTAAGTTGTGTTACGTTTGTTTACGTTACGATTGGCCGGGTTAGGTGTGTCTGGCTGTGACTTTTGCGCTATACACTTCTCTTTGGGGAATTTCTGGACTCTACTGTGCTCTAGCATGTTCTGCCTGGAACTGGGGCGACCAAAAATGGTGGTCTCGTTTCGTTAAGCTTAGTTGGTCTACGTCTGGCTTGGTTAGGATGGGTCAGGTTAGGTTAGGACATACTTGACTATTCTGCCTTACGGTGCTATTTGGTGGTTCCCTTCGTTCTACTGTGCTGTAGTATATTCTGCTTGGCTCTGTGGATGACAGCAATAGTGGTCTCGGCACGTTCTGCTAAGTTAGGATACGTCTGTTTATATTACGTTGGCATAGGTTGCGACAGGATAGCTGCGACTTTAGAGCTAAGCACAGCTATTCGGTGGACCTCTTTGCTCTACATTGCTCTAGTGTACTATGGTCGACTCTGGGGTTGCCAGCAACAGTGGTCGTTGAACGAAAGTGCGAGTTATGTTACGTTTGGTCAGGTTAGGGTAGGCTTGGGTAGCGGAGGCTAGCTTTGACTTTTGTGCTATGCACGGTTGTTCGTTGGATTTCTGCGCCCTGGTGTGCTCTAGTACGATCTGCTTGGCACCGAGGATGCTAGCAATAGTGGTCTCGGCAGGTTATGTTTATTTATGCTACGTATGGTCAGGTTACGTTTGGTCACTGTAGGAGAGGATAGCATGGACTTTTTCGCTATATACTGTTATTGGGTGAGCTCATGAACTACAATGTGCTCTAGTATGCTCTGCTTCGCTCTGGGGAGGCCAGCAATAGTGGCCCCGCCACGTTAGTTTGTTTTAGGCTACTCTTGGTCATGTCACGTTTGGTTAGGGTAGTAGATGGTAGAATTGACTTCTGTGGTATATAATGCTTTTCGGTGGAATTCTGCGCTATACTGTGCTCTAACATGCTCTGCTTGGCACTGGGGACGCCAGCAATAGAGGTCCCGGCACGTTAGTTTCAGTTGGGTTATGTTTGGTTATGGTATGCTTGCTTGGGTCTGGTTTGGATAGCCGTGACTTACTCGGCATAGACAGTTATTCGGTGGATTTCTGCGCTCTACTGAGAACGACTATACTCTGTTCGACTCTGAGGTGTCCAGCAATAGTTGCCGCAGCACGTTAGGTTGAGTTATGTTTCGTTTGGTTGCGTTACGATTGGTTAGGTTAGGGGGGCTAGCTATGCCTTTTGACCTTTACACTGCTATTCGGAGGATTTGTGCACTATATTGTGCCATAATATGCTTAGCTTGGCTCTGGGAGGGCCAGCAATAGTGTTCTCGGCACTTTCGGGTGAGCTAGAATACGTTTGATCATATTACGTTTGGATAGATTATGACAGGATAGTTTTGACCTTCGAGATATACACTGCTATTCGGTGTATTTCTGCACTCTACTCTGCTCGACTATACTCTGCTGAACTCCGAGGAGTCCAGAAATAGTTGTCGCAGCACGTTTTATTTAGTTATGTTACGTTTGGTTGCGTTACGATTGGCTAGGTTAGGAGGGGCTAGCTACGCCTTTCGAGCTTTAGACTCTTATTCGGCGGATTCCTGCACTATACTGTGCTCTAATATGTTCAGCTTGGCTCTGCGAGGGCCAGCAACAGCGGAATCTGCACCTTACGTTGAGTATGCCCACGTTTGGCTATGTTAGGTTTGGTCCGTTTTCGGTTAGGATATCTTTGACTTTTGTGATCTACACTGCAATGCGGAGAACTTCTGCGCCCTACTGTGCTCTGGTATTCCCTACTTGGCTCTGTGGAAGTCAGCAATAGTGGTTTAGGCACGTTATGTTGGGCTAAGTTACGTTTGGTTATGTTATGTTTGGTTAGGTTAGTCTAGGATAGCTTTGACTTTTGTGATATACATTGCTATTCCGTGGATGTCTGCGCTCTGCTGTGCTCTAATCTCCTCTGCTCTACTCTGGGGGGACAAGCAGTGGTGGTCTCCGCATGTTATGTTGTGTTATGCAACGTTTGGTTAGGTTACATTTCTTTGTGTTTGGTAAGGATGGCATAGACTTTCGTGGTATACACTGCTATTTTTTTGACTTCTTCGCTCTGCTGTGCTCTACTGTGTTCTGCTTCTCCCTCGGGAAGCCAGAAACGCTGGTCGTGTGACGATAGCTTGAGTTCTGCTTCGTTTGGTTACGATACGACTTGGAAGGTTAGGAGGAATACCTTCGACTTTTTAGTAGTACGCAGCTATTCGGCGGATTGCTACGCTATAGTGCGCTCAAATGTATTCAGCATGGCGGTGGGTGGGCCAGCAATTGTGGTATCGCGGCATTAAGCTGTGCTTTACACTCCACCGCCGCGGGTTTCTGTGGTCTACTGTGCTCTAGGTAGGTATTCTGTTTGGCTCTGGGTAGGTCAGCAGTAGTGTTGTAGGGCGGTTAGGTCGATATCGGATACGTTTGATTATGCTATGTTTGGATTGGTTAGGCTGCGATAGCTTTGACTTCTGTGCTATACACTGCTTTTCGGTGGATTTGTGTGCTCCAATGCAATCTAGTATACCCTGCTTTGCCCTGGGGCGACCTGAAACTGTGGTTGCGGCCCGTTGTGTAGTGTTAGGTTAGGTTTGTCTGGGTTAGGATAGGATAGCTTTGACTTTTGTGCCCAGCGCTGATACTCCACAAACCTCTGTGCCCTACTGTGCTCTATCATACTGCGCTGGCCACTGGGGTAACCAGCAATAGCGTTCGCGGCACGTTAGGTTGAATTATGTTACGTTCAGTTCGGTTAGTTCAGGCTATGTTCGGCCAGGATGCCTTTGGCTTTTGTGCTATGCACTGCAATGCGGTCGATTTCTAAACCGTACTGTGCTCTAGCATTTTCTACTTGGCTCTGCGGATGCCAGCAATATTGGCCTCTGCACGTTAGGTTGAGTTAGGTTACGTTTAGCTTTGTTACGTTTGGTTAGGTTCGGAAATTATAGGTCTGGCTTTTGTGTTATACGCTGCTATACGGTGGACATCGGCGCACTGCTGTGCTACAATATGTTCTGTTTGGCTCCGAGATGCTAGCAATAGTGGTCTCGCCAGGTTATGTTGAGAGAGGCTACGTTTGCTTTTCTTACGAGTGCTATGGTTTGGCTTGTGTAGCTTCGACTTATCTGCCATGCACTGCTATTACGTGGGTTTCTGCTCTCTACTCTCCACTAATGTGTTCCGCTTGGCTCTGTGGTGGCCAGCAATATCGGACGCGTCACGTTAGTTTGAGATGGGTTACGTTTTGTTACGTTACGATTTGCTATGTTTGTACAGGACAACCTTGACTTTAGCACCATACACTGCTATTCGGTGGATGTCTGCGTGGTACATTGCTCTACTATACCCTGCTCGACTCTGTGAAGGCCAGTGATAGTGGTCTCGGCACGTTAGGTTAAGCTATGTTGCGTTTGCTTATATTACGTTTTGATGGGTTAGGAGAGGGCAGCTTTGTCTTTCGTTTTGTACACCGCTATTCCGTGGATTTCTGATCTCTACATTGTTCCTCTATACCCAGCTCGACACTCGGGATGAGAACAATGGTGATAGTGGCACGTTCGGTTGAGTTATATTACGTTCGTTTAGGATAGGTTAGAATAGGTTTGGCTATGGTAGCTTTGGATATCGTGCTGTACACAGTTATTCGGTGGGCTCCTGCTATCCACTGAGCTCTACTCTAATCTGCTAGTCCCTGGGGGGCCAGAGGTAGTGGTCGCGGAAAGTTACGTTGAGTTTGGTTACGTTATGTTAGGTTATGTTGGCTTTGGTTAGGTTTGGATGTCTTTGACTGTTCTCCTGTACACTGCGGTTCCATGGATTTCTGCGCCATACCCTCGTCTAATGTGTTCTGCTTGGCTCTGTGGAGGTTAACGATACTGGTGGCGGCACCTTAGATTGAGCTTTGTTTCGTTTGGTTGTTTTAAGGTTTGTTAGGTTACGACAAGTTACTTTTGACTTTTACGCCATACACTGCTATTCGGTGGTTTTCACCGACCTGCTGTGCTCTAATGTGTTCTGCTTTGCTCTAGGAAGGTCAGCATAGCTGCGTCTTTTGTGACATACACTGATATTCGGATGATTCCTACGCTCTATATTGCTCTGGCATACTCTGCTCGGTTCTGGTGAGGACAGTAATGGAGGCATCGGCTCGTTGGGATTAGTTGTTTTGCGCTTGGTTGGGTTAGGTTGGGTCCGGTTAGGATCGGATATCACCGACGATAGTGCTATACAGTGCTATTTGGAGGCTTTTTGCGCTCTACTATGTTCTACCATACACTCCTCGAATCAGCGGATGCCAGCAATAGTGGTCGTGGCACGGCAGGATTCATTAG
>NW_016909629.1:0-569 GCF_001483705.2 Eufriesea mexicana
CATAACAAAACGTAACGGGCCGAGACCGCTATTTCTTGCCTCCCCAGAGCCGAGCAGAATGTATTGGAGTGCGGTGGAGCGCAGAGATCCACCGGATAGCAGTGTATAGCACAAGAGCCAAAGCAACCGCCTCCTAACCTAACCAATCGTAACATAACCTTGCTTATCGAAGCATAACACAATATACCGCGACCTGTGTTGCTGTCCTCCACGGAGTCAAACAGTAGATACTAGAGGAGGCTGGAGCGCAGAAATCCATAGAACCGCAGTGTACAGCACAAAAGCCAAAGATACCCTAACCTAATGCATCCAAACTATACATAGCCGAACGCAGCCTAACTCAACCTAGCGTGCCGCGACAAGTATTGCTGGCTTCCACAGTACCAAGCGGAGCATAAGAAGAGAGTAGAGCGCAGAAGTCCATATAAGCGAAGTGTATTGCAGAAGAGTCGCAGTATCCCTGAACTAACCAAAGCTAACTTAACAAAACCAAACGTAGCCTATCGCAACCTATCGCTGAGAGGCTATTACTGGCCTCCCTAGAGGCAAGCAGAGTATACTCGTGCACA
>NW_016909630.1:0-1696 GCF_001483705.2 Eufriesea mexicana
TTCCGTCCTCGTGCACCTTCGAGTTGTGCACCAGCGGTAGTGCTTCCGGAGTGAAGAGCGACAAGTCGATGTTAGATTTTCCGCGCGTTGTCTCAAACGCTGTGACGTCGCACAGCCGTTTCAGCACCAACAGTCCGTGCTGTAAAATCAGGCCATCGAGGAGCTCGCCGCATTCGTCGAGCGCCCATCTGAACCACTGGGGCGACTTGGCGTCGGCGTCCGCTCCGTCGATGACCCTTTTGCCGCGCTGATACGTCAACACCTTATCCAGATGCGCGATGCCGACTTCAATATCTTCCGACGGCGAAAAATATTGACTTACAGCGTATACCTCGGTGTCTCCATCGCTTATCCGTACACAAGCGCAGTGTCTCGTGCACAAACTCGCGATTTCGAGAGCCGAGATCTGGTTTCCTCTGATCCCCACCGCCGCGAGGGAGGAGCGCTCTTATCTCCGCGACACACGATCGCAACGCTCGTCCCAAATCCAGGTATGATACCTTCCACTTTGTAGGGCTCGTGCATTAGTATGATATGTGCGCCCGTTAGCACCATCTGCGACAAAACCTCGTGATGCACGATTCTTGATCGCTGCATATTGTGCAACAGGATCCTTACATCCTCCGTTCGACAGTTTTTCTTCTTATCCATAAACGGATCTTGAGACTGTCCTCTCCAGTGCGGCCTTCTACGAAGGGCAGGACACGCTGGAGGCTGCGTGATCGCTCTTCTTGTCGCTTCTCTTGCAGTTTACACATAGAGCGCTATCCTTCTTTGTTGGGCACGCTGTTGTGTCGTGCCCGGTCCCGGCGCAGTGACCGCAGGTGTCGTGCTTCTGCCGACAGTGCTTCCCTACATGCCCGAAGCCTTGACACTTGTAGCAACGGCTGACTGCGATGAAGTCCGGGACTTTATATGCATTCCAGGATATGAATAACTTCCCGGATACCACATTGCCTCGTATTTGAGGGCTGACCTCTACGACACAGTTTGTTTACTCGCTATCCTTCCTCCCTATACGGAAGTTGAATTTTATATCTTGCACATCCGCGTCGCCCAGCTTTTCCTTATTTTGCTTCCTCGAGCAGGCGCGGATCTCCTTTTCCGCCAGTTCTCTCGGGATGTCGTATATGATCACCCTGAGTCTGTTTAAAGCTGGCGCCCTCGCCTTCTGACCGATATCCTTCAGTTTGTCGTTCTCTGTCGACGCCCTGACACCTTCTGCGGTAGTCGTTTCTACCGCCATGCCGTTGCCCTGTGCGCTGCGCGCTGACTTCACATGGATGTCCCTCTTCCTTGGGTTGACCAAGGTGAAGACAGCTTCGCGCGCTTCCTCACTCGTCCTGATCCATACGATGTCAGTGTATGGTACGAAAGTGAAAGATATACCAACCTATCCATATCAAACGTAACCCAACCGAACGTAGACTAACCCAACTTAACGCGCCGCGGCTAATATTTGTGGTATTCCCAGAGCAAAGCAGGGAATATTAGATCACAGTATGCCACAGAAATCCACCGAATAGCAGCGCACAGCGCAAAAGACAAAGACACCCTGACTAAACTTAACCTAACCTAACACAACCAACGGCGACATAACACAACCGAACGTGCCACGGCCGCTATTGCTGGCCGCAATTTCAAGCAGACACTAGTAGAGCAATGCAGTGCACAGATATCGGCCGAATAGCAATGT
>NW_016909631.1:0-254 GCF_001483705.2 Eufriesea mexicana
TGTAGGAGGTTATATATTTTGATTAGACCTAATCTCTGGCAAGTAGATGGCTGTACTTGCCATAGGTTGAAGGCGTTATGCTACCTATTCACCAAGCTATAACAGATTATAGGTTTTGAGTAGACCTATTCTCTGCAAGTAGATGGCTGTACTTGCCATTGGATTGAAGGCGTTAAGCGATCTACTCTCGCAGCTATAACAGGTTATAGATTTTGAATAGACCTAATCTCTGGCAAGTAGATGGCTGTACATGC
>NW_016909632.1:0-924 GCF_001483705.2 Eufriesea mexicana
TAGCACGCCAACAGTATGTTTCCTCCTTATTTATGCAAGAAAGGTAACTCACCACGATATTTGACGAAAATGTCAATAAAATTGACGTTTCTAGACAGATTCTACAGCATTGCATTGGCTATAGCACGCCAAGAGGATCTTTCCTCCTTACTTACGCAAGGAAGTTAGGTCACAACGATATTGGCCGAAAATGTGAATAAAATTGAATTTTTCTTCCAGATTCTACAGCATTGCAATGCCTAGAACACGCCAACAGAATCTTAACTCCTTATTAATGAAAGAAAGATTGCTCGCCATGATATTAGTTGATCATGGCAATAAAATTGAACTTTCCAGCCAGATACTATAGCACTGCGACGGCTACAGCACGAGAATAGAATCTTTCCTCCTTATGCATGTAAGAAAGTTAGCTCACCACGATATTAGTCGATAATGTCAATAAAATTGAACCTTCTAGACAGGTTCTATGGCATTGCAATGGCTATAGCACGCCAAGAGTATCATTCCACCTTACTTACGGAAGGGAGTTAGGTCACAACGATATTAGTCGAAAATGTCAACGAAATTGTATTTTCCAGCCAGATTCTACAGGACTGCAATGACTCTAGCTCGCCAATAGAATCTCTCCTCCTTATATGCGCAAGCAAGTTAACTCACCACAATATTAGCGGAAAATGTCAATAAAATTGAACTTTCCAGTCAGATTCTACAGCATTGCGGCGGCTATAGCAAGTGAATTGAATCTTTCCTACTTATATATGCAAGAAAGTTAGTTCACCACGATGTTTGTCGAAGAATGTCAGTTAATTTGAAGTTTCGAAGCACATTCTATATCAACGCAATGGCTATAGCATGCCAATTGAATCTTTCCTCCTTACTTATGCAAGGAAGTTGGCTCACCACGATATTAGTCCAAAATGTCAA
>NW_016909633.1:0-10764 GCF_001483705.2 Eufriesea mexicana
ACCCAACCAAACGCAACAAATCCCAACGCAACGTGCCGCGACCGATTTTGCTGGCCTCCATACAGACAAGCATATCTTAGTAGAGGAGAGTACAGCGCAGAAAGCCATGGAATCGCAGTGTATAGCAGAGAAGTCGAGGCTACACATACCTAACCAGTGATAACGTAACCTAACCAAACGTCTCCTATCTCAGCCTTTCGTGCCGATACCACTATTACTGGCTTCCCCAGAGCCAAGCGGAAGACACTAGAGCACAGTAGAGCGTAGAATTCCACCGAATAGCAGCGTTTACCACGAACGTCAAATCTATCCAAACATAACTCAAACTAACTTAACGTGTCTGAACGCAACCAGAGCCAACCTAGCAGGCCAAGACCACCTTTTCCGGCTTCCCCTGCGCCAAGCAGAGCATATTGGAGCATAGTGGATCGCAGAAATACACAGAATTGCCGCGTGTGGCACAGAAGACAAAGCTATCCTACTCTAACCCATTCAAACGTAGCATAAGCTGACGTATCGTAGCCCAACCTGACGTGCCACGAACGCAACTGCTGCCCTCGCGAGAAATAAGCTGAGTATAGCAGAGCAACGTAGAAGGAAGCAGACTGAACTGCAGTGCACAGCTCAAAATTCAAAGCTTCCCTACCCTACCTTAATCAAACCTAACATAACCAAACGTAACCTAAGTCAAACTAACGTGCCTCTACCACTGTTGCCGACCTCCACAGAGCCAGCAGAATATACTAGAGCACAGTAGTCCGCAGAAACCCACCGCATTTAAGTGTAGAGCAGAAAAGTAGAAGATATGCAATCCTAACCTGACCTAACATAACCCAACCGAACATAACCAATTCCAACATCACATGCCTATCACAGTATTGCCTGCCTCCACATCGCCAAGAAGGGCACAAGAGGAGAGTAGAACGCAGTGGTACACGTAATGGCAATATATGGTACGTAAGAGAGGAATGTCGCAACCTATCCGAAACAAACCGAATCCAAACAAACGCGACATACCACAAACCAACGCGCCGCGGCCACCCCTCCAAGCATTCTCATGTCAAAGCAGGGAATATTAGATCGCAGTAGGCAGCAGAAATCCACCGAACAGCTGCGTATAGTATAAAAGTCGAAACTATCCTATCCTAACCTAACCATACGTGACATAACCGAACGTAATCAATCTCAACCTAACGTGCCGAGGCAACTGTTGCTGTCCTCCCCAGCGCCGAGCAGAACATACTTGAGCGCAGTAGAGCGCAGAAGTCCTCCGAAAAGCAGTTTATGCCACGAAAGTAAAAGAATTCCGAAACTAGCCCAAAGTGATATAACCTAAACAAACGTAGCCCAACTAAACCTAACGTGCCGAGGTCACTATTACAGGCCACCCCAGAGTGGAGGAGATTATAGCAGAGCAATGTAGTGCGTAGAAATCCACCTAGTAGAAGTCTATAGCACAAAAGTATATTCTATCTTATAATAACATATCGAAACGTAATATAAACTAACATAGCCTAACCTAAACTGACAGGCCGAGACCACCGTCGACGGCTTACACCGCGACAAGCAGAATATACTGGATCACAGACGATCGCAGGAAGCCACCAAGTTGCATTGTAGTGCACAGAAGTCAAAGAAATCCTGTCCAAACCTGACTCATCCTAAATAAACTAAACGTAAACTAACAAACCTAACTGGCCGTGCCCACTATCACAGGCCTCCACATCGCCAAGCGGGACATATTATAGTAGTGTAGAGAGCAGAATTCCATAGAATGGCAACGAGCAGAAGAGTCAAAAATATCCTAACGTAACCCAGG
This sequence comes from Eufriesea mexicana, assembly GCF_001483705.2. Lineage (NCBI taxonomy): Eukaryota > Metazoa > Arthropoda > Insecta > Hymenoptera > Apidae > Eufriesea > Eufriesea mexicana. The sequence continues at coordinate 1,820 of NW_016909633.1, forward strand.
CTAACCTAACGTATCCCAACAAAACCTTACACAGACTAACGCATCAATCGTAGCTTAACTAAACATGACGGACCGATACCACTATTGCTTGCCTCCCCAGATTGGAGCAGATTATAGCAGAGCGCAACAGAACTGGAAATCCACCGAAAAGCAGTGTATACTACGGAAGCCAAAGGTGCGTATGCCTAACCTAGGTTAAATTAGCCCAACCAAACGTAGCCTATCTCAACCTGACGTGCCGGAACCACAACTGCTGGCCGACACTAGGACAATTGCAGCATGTTCGAGCACAGAAGAGCGCAGAAGCCCATGAATAGCTGTACATAGCGCAAAAGAAAAAGCTCTACTGGCAAAACTTCTCCCATGCTAACCTAACTGAACACAACCTATCTCATCACAAGGCGCAGAGAGCCACTATTGCTGCCGTTCTCGGAGCAAAGCAGAACGTATTAGTGGAGATTAACGCGCCGGAATCCATAAACTCGCCGTGCACAGCACAATAGTCCTAGCTACCCTGTCCCAACATAAACATACGTAATATAACTGAACGTAGCCTAACTCAGCCTAACGTGCCGAGACCCTTACTGCTGATCTCGCCAGAGCCGAGCAGGTCATACTAGAGCACAGTAGATCGCAGGAATCCACGAAATAGTAGTGTACAGCACAAAAGCTAAAGCTATCCTGACCAAACATATCCTAACACAACTTAACCGGATGTAATCTAATTCAATATAACGTACTGAGACCAATTTCGCTGGCCTTCCCAGAGCCTAGCTGAAAATAAAGGAGCACTGTAGGTCGCAGAAATCCGCCCAATAGCAGACTATAGCACTAAAGTCGAAGATACCCTCTCATAATGTATCCAAACTTAACATAACAAAACGTAACCCAACTCACCCTAACGTGCCGCGATCACTATTGCAAGCCCCCGCAGCGACGAGCAGAACACAGTAGTGGAGAGTAGAGCGCAGAAATGCATAGAATCGCAGCGTATATCAGAAAAGTCGTAGCCACCTAAGCCTGAACCAAGCCAATGGAGCAAAGGCAAACACAGCCTAACTCAACCTAACGTACCGAGACCACAATTTCTTGTTTCCTCAGAGCCAAGCAGAACTCACGAGTCGAGTGCAGAATGCAGAAATCCATATAATCGCAGTGTATATCGGGAATGTCAAAGCCACCTAGACCTAACCCAAACCAACACAACATAACCAAATGTAGCATAAATCATCCAAACGTGCCGAGACCGCTTTTGCTGCCCTCCCCAGAGCCAACCAGACCTTACTAGAGCACAGTAAAGCGCACAAATCCACCGAATGTCTGTGTACAGCACAGAAGTTAAAGCTACCCTGACCAAACGTGGCCTATCCCAACCCAGGCGATCGTAACCTGACTCATCATAACGTGCCGAGGCCACCCTTGCTGACATTGCCAGAGACAAGCTGAAGACAATAGAGTACTGTAGCGCGCGGAAGCCCACCTAGTAGCAGAATACAGCACTAAAGGCTAAGCTGCCCATCCTAACCTAGTCAATCGTAACACAACCGAACGTAACGGAACCAACCTAACATGTCGCACCCACTGTTGCTTGCCTCCACAGAGTCAAGCGGAACACGCTAGTGTCGAGTGGAACGCAGAAATCCTTATAATCGCAGTGTATATCAGAAAAGTCAAAGCTACCCAAGCATAACCTAACCCATCGGGACATAAGCAAACATAGCATGACTGAACCTGACGTGCCCAGACCGCTTTTGTTGCCCTCCCCAATGCCAAGCAGGACGTACTAAAGCGTAGTAGAGCGCGGATATCCACCGAATAGCTGTGTAATGCACGAAGTTAAAGCTGTCCCGTCCAAACATAGCCTAACCCAACCTAACCGAACGTGACATGGCCCAACGTAACGTGCCGAGACCACTATTGCTGGCCTTACCAGAGCGAGGCAGAACTCATTAGTGGAGAGTGGAACGCAGAAATCCATAGGATCGCAGTGTATATCAGAAAGGTCTAACCTACCCAAACGTTAACCAAATCAAATGAACATAACCAAGCATAGCCTATATCACCTAACGTGCCGAGACCGCTATTACGGCCCTCCCGAATGCCAAGCACGTCATACTACAGCACAGTAGATCGCAGAAATCCACCGTATGGCAGTTTACAGCACAAAAGATAAAGCTGTCCTGACCAAACTTAGCGTGACCATACCTAACGGAACGTAATCTAACTAATCATAACGCGCTGAGACCACCATTGCAGGCTGTGCCAGGCCCAAGCTGAAAATGTTAGAGCACTGTATGTCGAAGGAGTCCACCTAATGCAGACTATAGTACTAGAGGCATAGCTGTCCTCTCCTGACCTATAGGATCGTAACCAAGCTCAACGTACCCTAACATACCATGCCGTGCCGCGACAACAATTTCTAGCCTCCCGTGGGGCAAGCATGACACACTTGAGCGCAGTAGGGTGCAGAAATCCACTGAATAGCAGTGTGCAGTACAAAAGTCAAATTCACCCAGACAGAACTTGGCACCGCCTAACCCATCTGAGCGCAGTGTAGCACAACATGACGTGGCGAGACCAATATTGCTGGCATCCCACAGCCAAGCAGAGCATATTAGAGCGCAGTCGAGCGCAGAAATCCACCGTATAGCGGTGAATAGCACAAAAGTCAAAGTAGCCTATCCTAAGAAAGCCGAACGTAACACACTCAAACTTAGCCTAACTCAACCAAATATGACAAGACCACTACTGTTGGCATACCCAGGGCCAAGCAGAATAAACTAGAGCACAGTAGATCATAGAGATCCACCGAATTGCTGTGTAAATCACAAAAGCCTATGTAGCATATCCTAACCTAGAAAGACGTGCAATGTCCAAACTCTACATAACTGCAATTAGACATACGAAGCCACCATAGCTCGCCTCCACAGGTACAAGAAGAATGTACCACAGCACAGTATATAGCAGGAATAAACCGCATTGCAGTGAATAGCACAAAAGCCGTAGATATGCTACCATGACCTGCCATAACCTAACCTAACAGAGATGAGCATAGCTCATCATAACGTGCAGCGACCACTGCTTCTGGCCACCCCATAGCAGGGCAGAATGTAGTGGAGTGCGGTAGGTCACAGAGGTCCACCGAGCAGAAGTGTAAAGCACAAATGTCATAGTGGCATATCCTAGCCTAGCCACACGTACATACCCAAACGTAGCCTAACACAGCCTGACATGACGAGACAACTATGGCTGACATACACAGGGAAAGGTAGTGTGTGCTAGAGCACAATAGTTCGCAGAAGCCGCCCACATTGCAGTGAGTAGCACAGAGGTTGAAGATATCCTCTCATATCCAGACCCAATCTATCCTAACCAAGCGTAGCGTAACTCAAAATAGTGTTCCGGGACCACAGCTGCCGGAATTCACCGAGCCAAGCAGAATACAGAAGATCACAGTTCATCACTGGAACCCCCCGTATAATAGTGTACAGCACGAAAGTTGAAGCCACCCTATCCAAACAGAAGCTAACATAACGCAATCAAACCTAGCCAACTCAATATAACGTGCCGCGAGAGCCGAGACCACCATTTCTGTCCTCTCCAGTGCCAAGCAGAACATAGTAGAGCACAGTAGAGCGCAGAAATCCAACGAAAGCAGTGTATAGCACAAAAGCCGAAGCCATCATTACCAAGCATATCCCAACTTATCCTAGTCAAACTAACCTAACTCAACCAATCGTGTCACGACCACTATTGCTGTCCACGCCAGAGTCGAGCAGATTATAGCAGGATAATGTAGAGCACAGAAGTCTACCGAATAGCAGTGAGTACCACGTTAGTCATAGCTGTGCGGACCTAACCCAAGCAAACGTAACCTAACCAAACGTAGCATAACTAAGCCTAACGTGTCGAGACCATTATTGCTATCCTCCTCATCGCCATGAAGAACATAGAGTAGAAAAGAGCGCAGAAGTCCTCGTAATGGCAGTGTATAGCGGAAAAGTCGAAGCAATCGTATCCTGACCCAAGCTAACCGAACCTAACCAAACGTAACGAAACTGAACCAAGCATGACGCGACCACCTTTGCTGTCCTCCCCAGAGCCAAGCAGAATACATTAGAGGAGTGTAGATAGCAGAAACCTATCCAATATCAGTGTATTGCAGAGAGGCCAAATCTATACAAACTTAACCCAAACAAATGTAACCTAACCAAATGTAGCCAGACCCATCACAAGGAGCCGCGACCAGTATTGCCGGCGCCAAAGAGACAAGCATAGCATTATGCAGGATAGTAGAGCGTAGAGATACATAGAATCGCAGTATATAGCAGGCAAGCCGAAGATATCTAGTCCTAATCCAAGCAAACACAGCATAGCCAAACGTATCATATCCCAACCTTATGAGTCGAGACCACCATCGCTGGCATCACCGGAGCCAAGCAGAATATACAAGCGCACAGGACAGCGCAGAAGGCCACCGCATCACAGTGTACACAACAGAAGTCAAAGAAATCCCAACCTATCCCAATTAATCCGATCCGAACCCAACGTACCATAAATGAATCCAACGTGCGGAGAACACTATTGCTGGCCTCCACGGAACAAAGATGGGCATACTTGATCACAGTAGTGGGCAGAAATCCACGGAAGAGCACTATGCGGCACAAAAGTCAAAGCTATCCTGTCCTAATGTAACCAAACATGACATAACCAATTGTAGCCTAACTCAACCTAACATGCCTGGAAAGCAACTCCTGACCACCTCGGAGCCGAACAGAGTATATTAGAGCACAGTAGAGCCCAGAAAACCGCCGCAATGCTGCGTCAGGCATGAAAGTCAAATATACCCTAACCTAACCAGTCCGAGCCCACACCAAACGAAACGTAGCCAAACTCAGCGTACCGTGCTGAGACCACTGTTGCTGACCTTCCTGGAACCATGCTGAACATATCAGACCACAGTAGAGCGCAGAAATCCGTCGAGTAGCATTGTATGGCACAAGAGTCAAGGCAATCCTCTCTTACACTAGCCAATCGTAACATAACCAAACGTAGCCTGACAGAATCTAACGTGCAGCGGCCAGTATTGCCGCACTCCGCTGATTCGAGCAGTGTAAAATAGAGCACAAGAAAGCGAAAAAAATCACCGAATAACAGTCTATGCCAAGAAAGTGAAAGTCATCCATATCTAAACCAAACAAGCATAACATAAACAAACGTAACCTAACGCAATATATCCTGCCGCGGCCACTATTACTGGCATCCCCAGAGCAAAGCAGAGCATACTAGCGCGCAGTATAGCGCAGAGGTCCACCGAAATGCAGTGTACAGCACAAAGATCAGAGATATCCTAACCTAAACTGACCTACTACAGCCTAACAAAACGTAGCATAAATCAGCGTAACGTGCTGAGACCACTATTTCTGGCCCCTGCAGAGTAAAGTAGAACATGCTAGAGTACAGCAGGAAATAGAAGTCGACCGCATTGCAATGAATAGCACAAAAGTCAGAGACATCCTGACCATACCTAACTTAACCTAACGTAACCAAATGTAACATAACTCCACCTAACGTGCCGAAAACACTATTACTGGCCTCCCCGAAGCCAAGCACAGCATATTAGAGCAAAGCTGAACGCAGAATTCCATCGAACAGCAGTGTACAGCACAGTGGTTAAAGCCATCCTAGCCTAACCCAACCAAACATATCATAACCAAACGAAACCTAACCCAACCTAACATGCCTTGGCCGTTACTGCTTACATCCACCGAGCTAACGGGAATACACTAGAGCAGAGAAGAGTGCAGGAATCCGCCGAATAGCAGCATATAGCGCAAAAGTCATAGTGAGACACCCTTAACCTAACCAATCGTAACGTAACCAAACGTAACATTACCCAACCTAACGTGCCGCGATGATTATTGCTGGTCTCCGCTGGGTCAAGCAGAGCATATTACAGGAGGCCAGAGCGCAGAGATCCATAGAATCGCAGTGTATAGCAGGGAAGTCGAAGCTGTCCGAACCTAACCTAAGCCAACATAACGTAACGAAGCGTATCCTATCTCAACCTAACGTGCCGAGACCACAATTGCTGGCCCCCTCAGAGCCAACGAGCATATGAGAGCGCAGTAGAGTGCAGAAATTATGAAATACCGATGTATGGCACAAAAGTCGATTCTGTCCTCCCTCAACCTTACCTAACCTAACATGCCCAAACGTAAGTTATATCAACATTTCATGCCACAAACACTATTGCTGGCCTCTCCAAAGTCGAACAGATTATAATAGAGCAACGTAGAGAGCAGGCTTCCACCGAATAGCAGTGTACAGCACAATAGTTAGAGCTCTCCTATCCAAAGACAGCCTAACCCAACATAACCGAACGTAACCTGACAGAGCATAACGTGCCAGGGACACTATTGCTGGACATCTCAGGGCCAAGCTGAAAATATTAGCTCACTATAGGGCGCAGGAATCCACCTTATAGCAGGCCATAGTGTTAAAGTCAAAGCTATTCTCTCCTAACTTAACAAACCTTAACATAAGCGACCGTAGCCTAACACAAACTAACACATTAGTGGAGAGTAGAACGCCAAAATCCGTAGAATCGTGGTGTACATCAGAATTGTCAAGGCTACTTAAGCCTTACCGAAACTAACATGACATAGCCAAACATTGCCTAACTCAACCAAACGTGCGTTGAGAGCTATTGCTGCCCACCCCAGAGCCGAGCAGGACATACTAGATCACAGTAGAGCGCAGAAGTCCACCGAATAGCAGTGTACAGCACAAAAGGCGAAGCTACACTAATCAAACATATCATAACCCAACCTAACGGAACGTACTGTGGCTCAACGTAGCGTGCAGGGACCACTACTGCTGAGCTTCCCAGATCCAAGCCGAAAACATTACAGCACTGTAGGGCGCTGAAATCCACCTAATAGCAGACTACAGCGCCATAGACAAAGCATGCCTCTCCTAACCTAACGAATCGTAACATATCCAAACGTATCCTAACTCAACGTATCGTGTCTCGACCACTATTTCTGGCCACGGCGCAGCAAGGCACAACACATTAGTGGGGAGTAGAACGCAGAAATCCGTGGAATCGCATGGTATGTAAGAAAAGTCTAATCTACCCAAGCCTAGCCCAAACCAACCGAATATATCCAAACAGCGTGACACAACCGAACGTGCCGACATCACTCTTGCTGCCCTTCCCAGAGTCAGGCGGAGAATATTATAGCAGTGAAGGGCGCAGGTATCCACCCAATAGCAGACTACAGCACCAAATTCAAAGCTATCCTCTCCTAACTTAAACAATCGTAACACAAACACACGTTTTATAACTTGACCTAACGCGACGTGACCACTATTGCTGGGCTCCCCAGGGCCAAGCAGAACGTACAAAAGGGTGTGAAGCGCAAAAATCCGTAGAAACCTGTTGTATGGCAGAAAAGTCATCGCTACACACACATAGCCCAAACCAACAAAACATAGACAAACGAAGCCTATCAAAACGTACAGTGCCATGACCACCATTCCTGGAACCGACAGGGCCAAGCAGAATATAGTATAGCACAGTAGAGTGCAGAAAATCACGGAATAACGGTGTACACCACGAACGTCAAAGCTATCCACACCAAACCCAAACAAAAGTAGCCTAACTAAATCTCACGTACCGAAGCCGCAATTACTGGCCTCCACTGATTTGAGCAGAGAATAGTAGAACTATGAAGATCGTAGAAGTCCACCGAAGCAGTGTGTAGCACGCAAGTTATCTCTACCCTATTCTAACCTATACAAACGCAATATAAGCAAACGTAAGCCAACTAAACCTAACGTGCCCTGACCGCCGTTTCTGGCCTCCCGAGATCCACGCAAAGCACATTACAGCACGTCGGATTGAAGAAATCCACCGAGTAACTGTGTATTGTACAAAAGTCAGTTCTATCCTGCCCCAACCTAACCAAACGTAACATAACCGAACGTCACCGGGCCCAACCTAACGAGCCGGGACCACAATTATCGGCCCCCGCAGAGACAAGCGCAATATACTAGAACACAGTATAGCGTAGAAATCGACCTCATTGCAGTGTATATCTCAAAAGTCGGAGATATCCTGACCAAACCTAACATAACCTGCCTGACCAAACGTAATAAAGCTTAACAAAACGTGCCGCGAACATTACGGCTGCCATCACCAGAGACACGCAGCGTTTGATAGAGCACAGCGGAGCAAAGGATTCCATAGAAGGTCAGTGCTGAGCACATATGTCAAAGCCACGCTAACCTAACGCAACCTAACCAAACCCAACCAAGCGTAATCTAAAAGAACATAACGTGCCGCCACCGCATCTGCTTGCCTCCCTAGAGCCAAGCAAAATATACTAGAACACATTTGAGCACAGTGATCCACCGCATTGCTGTGTATAACAAAAACGTCAGAGATATACTAACCTAACCTTTCCTAGCCTAACATAATAGAACGTAGCATATCTAGGCCTACCGTGCCGAGAAAACTATTGCTGGCCCCCTCAGAGTCCAACAGAGTATAGTAAAGCAATGGAGAGCGCACAAATCCGCCGAATAGAAGTGCATAGCACAAAACTCAGAGCAGTCCTAACCTAACCCTAGCAAACGAAACCTAACCAAGTGCAGCCTAACACATCCTAACGAGCCGAAACCACTACTGCTGGCCTCCCAGCGCCATGCAGAGCATATCAGAGCACAGTGGAGCGCAGAAATCCAACGAATAGCAGTGTAAACCACAAAATTCAACGCTACCTGGTCCAAACCTGACCAAACGTAACATGAACAAACGAAACATAGCTCAAGCTAGCGTGCCTTGACCATAGTTACTGATATCCCCAGGGCAAAGACGAATACACTAGGGCACATTTGAGCGCAGAAGTACCCGGAATTGCGAGTGTATAGCACAAAAG
>NW_016909633.1:12006-17184 GCF_001483705.2 Eufriesea mexicana
CGGCCCCCGCAGAGACAAGCGCAATATACTAGAACACAGTATAGCGTAGAAATCGACCTCATTGCAGTGTATATCTCAAAAGTCGGAGATATCCTGACCAAACCTAACATAACCTGCCTGACCAAACGTAATAAAGCTTAACAAAACGTGCCGCGAACATTACGGCTGCCATCACCAGAGACACGCAGCGTTTGATAGAGCACAGCGGAGCAAAGGATTCCATAGAAGGTCAGTGCTGAGCACATATGTCAAAGCCACGCTAACCTAACGCAACCTAACCAAACCCAACCAAGCGTAATCTAAAAGAACATAACGTGCCGCCACCGCATCTGCTTGCCTCCCTAGAGCCAAGCAAAATATACTAGAACACATTTGAGCACAGTGATCCACCGCATTGCTGTGTATAACAAAAACGTCAGAGATATACTAACCTAACCTTTCCTAGCCTAACATAATAGAACGTAGCATATCTAGGCCTACCGTGCCGAGAAAACTATTGCTGGCCCCCTCAGAGTCCAACAGAGTATAGTAAAGCAATGGAGAGCGCACAAATCCGCCGAATAAAAGTGCATAGCACAAAACTCAGAGCAGTCCTAACCTAACCCTAGCAAACGAAACCTAACCAAGTGCAGCCTAACACATCCTAACGAGCCGAAACCACTACTGCTGGCCTCCCAGCGCCATGCAGAGCATATCAGAGCACAGTGGAGCGCAGAAATCCAACGAATAGCAGTGTAAACCACAAAATTCAACGCTACCTGGTCCAAACCTGACCAAACGTAACATGAACAAACGAAACATAGCTCAAGCTAGCGTGCCTTGACCATAGTTACTGATATCCCCAGGGCAAAGACGAATACACTAGGGCACATTTGAGCGCAGAAGTACCCGGAATTGCGAGTGTATAGCACAAAAGCCAGATCTGTCCTTTCCTAACCTCAGAAAACGTAACCCAAGCAAACGAAGCGTAACTCAACATAACGTGCCTCGACCACTATTTCTTGACACTCCAGAGACAAGCAGAATACAGAATTTCACAGTAGAGCGCAGAAATCAACCGAGTAGCAGTGTATAGCACAAAAGTCTATGCTATCTCCTCATGACCTAACCAAACGTAACATAGCCAAACGCAAACTTTCTCAGCCTAACGTGCCGAGAGCAATACTACTGGCGTCCCCATAGCCATGCAGAATATGCTAGAGCACAGAAGAGCGCAGACGTCCACCGAATATCAGCGTATAACGCAAACGTCAATGCCATCCATATCAATCTGAACCTACGCTGGAAAATCCAAACGTAGCATAACTCAAACAAACGTGCCACGACCACCACTGCTGGCATCCCCAGAGTCGAGTAGATTATAGTAGAGCAGCGATGAGCGCAGAAATCCACGGAATAGGAATGTAAAGCATAAAAGTCAAAGTTACCCTATCCTAACCTAACCAAACGTAACAAAACCAAACACAACGTTACTAAGCCTAACGTGGCTAGAATACAATTGCTGGTCTACCCAGAGTGAGGCAGTGTTTCCTAGAGCCAAGAGGATCGCAGAAAGCCACCAAATGGCAATGTATGACGCAAAAGTCAAGGATATCCTGCCGTAACCTAACCAGGCGTAACGAAGTCAACCATAACATATCACAACCTAATGCGCCGCTGACACAATTTCTGGCCTCCCCACAGCAAATCAGAAAATATTAGATTACAGCAGGGCGTAGAAACCTAACAAACAGCAGTGCATTGCACAAAAGTCAAAGCTATCCTAACCAAACCTAGCAAAGCCTAACGATACTAGACATAACATAACTAAGCCGATCGTGCCGAGTCCACCATTGCTACCCTTTACAGAGCCAAACATAACATATTGGAGCACAGTAGAGCGCGGAAGTTCGCCGAATAGCAGTGTATAGCACAAAAGTCAAATCCACCGTGACCGAGCATAACCTAGCCTAACCTAGCCTAACGAAACATAAATCAAACCCTCGTCCCGCGACAGGCATTTCTGGCATCCCCAAGGACGAGTAGGTTATAGTAGAGCAACGAAGGGTGCAGAAACCCCCCGAACAGTACTGTATAGCACAAGACTCAGGGATATCCTACCCTAACCTAAACGAGCGTACCATAACCAAACGTAACCTAACTATACCTAACGCGTTGCGGACAAAATTTATTGCATCCCAGTAACAAAGCAGAGAGTATTAGATTACAGGAGAGCGCAGAAATCCTCCGATAAGTTGTACACAGCACTAACGCCAAAGCTATCCTTTCACAACCTGACCAAACGTAATATAACCAGGCGTAGCTTAACACCACGTAACACACAGTTACCACTATTGGTGGCCTCCCCAGAGACAAACAGAATATGCTAGGGCGCAACAGAGGGCAGAAATACACTGAAAGACAGTGTATGTCGCGAAAGTCGGAGCAACCAATACCTAACAGAAATAAGATATCCTACCCGAACGTGGCCCAGCATAAACAAACGTGCCGAGGCCATTACTTCTGGGATCCCCATAGGAGGGCAGAGTATAGTAGAGCAATGTAGTGCGTAGGAATTCAACGAATAGCGGTGTATAGCACAAAAGTCAAAGCCATCCTCTCCTAACCAAACCTATCGTGAAATCACCAAACGTGGCCTAGTACAGCCTATCGTGCCCCGACCACCATTGCTTGCCACCCGAGAGTCGAGCAGAGTATAGTAGAGCACAGTAGAGCTCAGAAATCTACGGAATAGCAGTGTATGCCACGAAAGTCAGAGCTATCCTGTCCTAACCTATCCAAACGTAGCATAACCAAACACAACGTAACTCAGCCTACCGTGTCGAGAACACTACAGCTGGCCACCGCATCGCCATGCAGAATATACTAGTCCTCACTAGGAAGCAAGAATCCAGCCTATGGCAGAATACAGCGCAAAAGACGAAGCCATTCTAACCAAACCTATCCTAACCTAGCCAAGGCAAAGGTAATGTAACTAAACCACACGTGCCACGAACATAATTGCTGGCCTCATTAGAGACAAACAGAACATATTCGTGCACATTAGAGCGCAGAAATCCACCGAATGAGGGTGAATAGCACAAAAGCTAAAGCTATACTTTCCTAACCTATCCAATCGTAACATAACCGGAAGTAACCTAACGCAAAGTGACATACCGAGACCACCACTACTGGCCTCCACAGAGCCGAACAGAGTATAGTAGAGCAATGTAGGGCGCAGAAATCCGCCGAACAGCAGTGTATGGCACAAGAGTCTAAGCTATCCTCCCCTAACCAAACCAAACGTAACATAACCGAACGCAACATGAATCAGACATACGTGCCGAGACCGATACTGCTGGCCTCACCATAGCCAAGCTGAATGTACTACAGTAAAGTAGAGCGAACAAATCCACCGAATAGCTGTGTATAGCACTAGTGTCAAAGCCAAAGCATCCAAATATAACTGAATGTAACGTACCAAGCGTAGCATAGCGTATCCTATCGTGCCGATACCACTACAGCAGCCCATCTCAGAGACAAGCAGAACATATTAGAGCGACGTGGAGCGCACAAATCAACCGAATGTCGGTATATAGCAAAAAAAAGTCAATACTATCCTCTCCTAAGGTAACCGAGCGTAACATAGCCGTACGTAATGTATCTCAAGCTAACGTGACGTGACCACTATTGCTGGCCACCCCAGAATCGAGAAGATTATAGCGGGGACCAGTAGAGCCAGATATCCACCGAATAGCTGTGCATACCACGAAAGTCAAGGCTATTCAAACATAACCCAACAAAACGTAGCCTAACTGAACCTAACGTGCCGATATCACCATTGCTGGCATCCACAGAGAAACTCAGGTCAAATTCGAGCGCAGTAGTGCGCAGAAGCTCTCCGAATATCGGTGCATAGCACGAAAGTGAAAGCTATCCTAACCTAACACAGCGCAACCTGTCCCAGCGAAACGTATACTAACTCACCCTGATGAGCCTCGCGAGAGCTAAGCAGATTACAGCACAACAATTTAAAACGCCGAAATCAACGAACTGCAATGTAGAGCACAAAAGTCAAAGCTAATCCATCAAAGCTTGACCAAACCTAGCCTAACCAAACTGAACATGACACAACCCAACTTGCCGCGGCCGCTTTTCCTGGCGGCCGCAGACACAAGTAGATTGAGATAATGCACAGCAGGGCGCAGAGTTCCATAGAATGTCAGTTTGTAGCACAACAGTGGAAGCCATCCTAACCTAACGCAGGTTAACCTAACCTAGCCGAACGTAAACTAGCTCAAACTAAGGTGCCGCTACCACAATTTCTGGCCTCCCCAGAGCAAAGCAGAATATAATAGAGCACAGTAGAGCGCAGAAATCTACCGAATACCTGCGTATAGCAAAAAAGTCAAATCCCTTCTAACCAAACCAAGCCTAACCTAACCTTACCAAACGCTGCCTAACAGAATATAATGTGCCACGGCCGCAATTCTGCCTTCACCCCCCGAGGAAAATTGGGCTCATTACTGTGCAGTACAGCAAAGAAATCCACCGGACAGCAGTGCACAGCACTGAAGCCAAATCTACCCTCCCCTAGACAAACCAAACGTAGCACAAGCTGACGTACCGTAATCCAACCTGACGTGCTACGAAAGCCACTGCTGGCCCCACGAGCAGAGCATAGCGGAGCAATGCAGTACACTGATGCCGCCCGATTAGCAGTGTATAGCAAACGAGAAGGAGATATCCTAACATAATCTGGCCTAACCTAAGAAAATCGGGTGTTACAAGTCCCAACCTAACGCGCCTAGCTCTCAATCGCTGGCCTCCCCACAGCCAAGCTGTGCATATTAGAGGAGAGTAGAGCGCAGATGCGTATAGAGTGGTAGTGCATAGAACGAAAGTCAAATATATCCTAACCCAACTCAAAAAACCTATCCCAACCAAGCGTAACCTGCAACGTCCTTACGCGCCGCGGTCACTATTTCAAGAATTCCCAGATCAATGCTTGGAATATTAGATCACAGTAGGGAGCAAAAATTCACGGGACAGCAGCGTATAGGAAAAAAGGCAAAGGTAACGTATCCTAACCTAAATAAACCTTACCTAACCGAACATAGAACATCTCAACGTAAAGTGCCGCGACCACTATTCCTGGTGTCCTCAAGGACAAGCAAAGTGTGGTAGCGCAATATAGGG
>NW_016909633.1:17580-28648 GCF_001483705.2 Eufriesea mexicana
ATAGAACTATTCCCTCCTAACCTGAGCAAACGTTCGTAACCCAACGTAACCTAACAAATCCGGACAAGCCGAGACTGCAATTGCTGCCGCCCCAGAGCCAAGCTGAACATATTAGTGGAGAGTTGAGCGCAGGAGTCCATAGCATCGTAGTGCATAGCAGAACAGCCATAGCTACCATATACCAACATCGCCAAAACGTTACATGACCAAACGCAGCGTAGCTATACCTGTCGTGCTGTGAACACTACAGATTGCCTCTCCAGGGCCATGCAGAATATACTAGAGCAGAGTAGAGCGCGCAAATCCACCGCATTGCAGTTTATTGCACAAAAGACAAAGGTATCCTACCCTATCTTTGCGAAACTCGTCATAACCAAACGAAACGTAACACAACCTAACGTGCCTAGACCACCAGTGCTGGTCTCCCCAGAGCCAAACAGGATAGACTAGAGCGCTCTAGAGCGCTGAAATCCACCGAACAGCCGTGTTTAGCGCAAAAGTCAAATCTGCCACCTCCTCACGTAGCCAACCATAATATGCCCAAACGTACGTAGCACAGCCCGGAGAGCCACGACCGGTTTCGCTCGCCTCACGAGATCCAAGCAGAGCGTAGCAGAGCCATGTAGGACGCTGAGATTGACAGAATAGCAGCGTGTAGCACAACAGCCAAAGCTATCTCCACCAAACCCAACCAAACGTAACATAGCATATCCTAACGTGCTGAGAGCATTATTCCTGGCGTCCACAGATACAAGCAATGTGAGATCGCACAGCGACGAGCGCAGAGGCCCATGGAGTAGCACTGTGAAGCACAAAAGTCGTAGCTACCATGGCCAAACCTTGCCAAACATAACCTAACCCACACTAAAGTGCCTCGACCACTATTGCTGTCCTCCGGAGAGTCTAACAGAGTATAGTAGAGCAATGTAGAGGGCAGGAATCCACCGAATAGCAGTGTATGGCACGAAAACCGAATCAATCCAAATATAACCCAAGCAAACGTAACATAACCAATCGTACCATAACTCAACATAGCGTGCAGGGACCACTATTGCTGGCCTCCGCAGAACCGAGCAGAGTTTGGAAGAAATCCACCGAATAGCTTTCTATAGCACAAAAGTCAACTCTATCCCGTCCTAACCTAGCCAAACGTAATATGAGCGAACGCAGCCTAACTTAATATAACGTGCCGAGACCAGAGTTGCTTGCCTCCCCAAAGACATGCAGAATGTACTGGAGCACACAAGACCGTAGGAAGCGACCAAACAGCAGTGTATAGCCCAAATGTCAAAGAAACCCTGTACCAACCTGACCTAAACTAACCTAACCAAGCCTAGACTAACAAAACCTAACGTGCCGAGACCAAAGTTGCTGGCATCCCCAACGCCAAGAAGAGCACATTAGGGTAGATTAGAGCCCAGAAATCGATATGATCACAGTGCGAAGCATAATTGTCGAAGCTACCCAATCCAAACATAACCGTACGTAACATAACCGAGCGTAGCTTAACACAACCTAACGTGCGGAAGCTACCATTGCTAGCCACGCCAGGGCCAACCACAATATACTACAGCATAGTAGAGCGCAGTAGAGCACCGCATTGTAGTGGATAGCACAAAGGTGTGAGACATCCTAGCTCAACCTGTCCTAACCTAACTTAACCGAAAGTAGCACAACTGAAGATGAGGTGCCGAGATTATATTTTCTGACCACCCTAGAGGCAACCAGAGCGTATTAGAGCAATATAGAGCGCAGAGATCCTCCGAATGTGTGTGCAATGTATGGCACTAAAGTCACAGTTTCCCTATCCTAACCTAACCACACGTAACATGACCATACGTAATCAATCTAAACGTAACGTGCCGAGACCGCTATTGCTGGCTTGCGCAGAGCCAAGCAGCACATAATAGAACACTGCAGAGCGCAGAAATCCATCGAACACCAGTGTACGCCACGTAACTCGACGCTACCCAAACCTAAGCCAGGACAACGTATCCTAAATTAACGTAGTCTCACACAATCTAACGTGCCGAGAACACTATTACTCGCCTCCTTATACTCGGGAACATTACAGTAGAGCAATTATGGGCGCAGAAATCCACCGAAAAGCGGTGAATAGCACAAAACTGAAAGCCGTCATAACCATAGGTAACCTAACCTAACCTAACCGAAGGTAACGTAACTCAAACAGACGTCACAGGATCACCATTGCTGGCATCCACATGGACAACCAGATGCTAGTACAGCAATGCAGATCGCAGGTATCGACCGAACAGCAGTGTATACCACAAACGTCAGAGCCGTCCTAGCCAAACATAAACTAACTTAACATAAACAAGCTTAGTGCTTCCCAACCAATCATGCCACGGCCGTTATCGCTGGCTTACCAAATAGACACAAGCAGGATATGATAGAGCACAGTAGAGTGCTGAAGCCCATAGGATGTCAGTGTACACCACGGAAGCCAAATCTATCCAATCCTAACCCAAGCTAACTTAACATAGACAAACGTAGCCTAATTCAACCTATCGTGACACGGCCGACATTTCGGGCAGCCCCAGAATCGAGTAGCGTATAGAAGAGCAACGAAGAGCGCAGTGTACAGCACAAAAGTCAAGGCTATCCTATCCTAACTTGACCAAGCGTAACGTAACCAAACGTAACCTAACCTAAACTATCTTGCCACGACCGCAACTGCTGGTCTCCTGGGAGCCAAGCAGAGTACAGTAGAGCAATGAAGAGCGCAGGGTTCCACCGAATAGCAGTTTGTAGCGCAAAGGTCGAAGGTATTCTATCCTAACCTACCCAAACTTAACATAAGCTGACGTAACGTAACCCAACATGACGTGCCACGAAAACTATTGCTGCCCTCACGAGAGCTAAGCAGATAATAGAGCAGAGTAGAACGATGGAATCGCCCGAATAGCAGCTTACAGAAAAGAGTAAGAGAAATGCTAACCAAATCTGACGATGCCTACTCATATAAGAGGGAACATATCACAAGCTATCACGCCTAGCACACCACTTCCAGCCACGCCACAGCCAAGCCGGGCATAATAGAGGGGACTAGAGAGCAGGGATACATGGAGTGCCTGTTTATAGCACGAAAGCCATAGATGTCCTGACCGAAATCAAACGAACCTAACCTAACCAAACGTAACCTAACTCAACCTAACGCGCCGCGGCCACTATTTCAAGCATTCCCAGGTCAAAGCGGAGGATATTAGATAAAAGTAGAGAGCAGATATCCTCCGACTGGCAGTGTACAGCACTAACGTCAAAGCTACTCTATCCTAACCTGACGAAGCGCAACATGACCAAACGCAGCCTGACATAACCTAACGTGCCGACAGCACTATTCCTGAGGTCCGCAGAGACAAGAAGAGCGTGACAGCGCTCAGAATGGCTCAGAAGTTCGTAGGGTAGCAGTGTGCAGCACAAAAGTCAAAGCCAGCCTAACGTAACACAACGTAACCTAACAAAACCGAACGTGACATATCTCAATCTAACGTGCGGCGACCACTATTGCTGGCCTCCCGATAGTCGAACAAAGTATAGTAGAGCAATGCATATCGCAGAAATCCACCGAAATGGAGTGTATAGAACAAATGTAATGCTACCCTGTCCTAACCAAGTCAAACGTAGCAAAATCAAACGCAACATAATTCAGGCTATCGTGCCGAGACCAATTCTGCTGGCATCCCCTAGGCCGAGCAGAGTAAACTAGAGCAAAGCAGAGCGCAAATATCCACCGAGTAGCAGTGTATATAACACTGGTCAGAGCCATCCTAACCGAACTCAACATAACGTAACCTAACCTAACGTAGGGTAACCAAACCGAACGTGCCGCGACCACTATTGCTGGCTTCCCAGAGACAAGCAGAATATGATAGAGCACAGTGGAGCACAGAAGTGCATAGGATATTCGTGTTGAGTACACATATCAATGCTAACCTAACCAACCCCAACCAAACCTATCCTAAGCAAACGTAGCTGATCCCAAGCTTATGTGCAGTGACCAGTATTGCTGCCCTCCACAGTGCCAAGCAGAGCATAATAGAGTAGAGTAAAGCACAGTAGTCGATAGAACCGTTATGTATAGCTGAAGAGTCGAAGCAGTCCAAACGTATCCAGAGTAAGCGTAACCGACACAAACGTACCCTATCACAGCCTACCGCGCCGAGAGCGCTATTACTGGCTTCCATAGAGACATGAAGAACATGCTAGAGCACATTAGAGCGTAGAAATCCTCCGAATAGCACCGTATACCGTGAAAGTCAAATCTACCCAGACCTAACCCAAACGAACATAACGTAACCAAACGTAACGTAGCCCAACGTAACGGGCCGAGACCACGATTACTGGCCTCCCCTGCGCCAAGCAGAGCATATTGGATCACAGTCGTGTGCAGAAATGCACTGAATTGCCACGTATAGCACAAAAGCCAAGGCTATCCTATCCTAACCTAACCAAACAAGACATTAGCGGACGTACCGTAACACAGCTTGACGTGCCATGACCGCTATTGCTGACCGCGCATGAGATAGGCAGCGTACAGCAGAGCAAAGTGGAAAGCTGAAATCTCCCGTGTAGTAGTGTACAACAACAAGTAGGTGGTACCGTGTCCTAATCTGACCTAACCTAACATAGACAAACGTATCCAATCCCAAGTTTACGTGAATAGCCCACAATTGCTGCCATCCCAACCGCCAAGCAGAGCATATTAGAGGACGGAAGAACGCAGAGTTGCAAAGAGCGGCAGTGTATTGCACGAAATTCAAAGATATCATTACCAAAACTATACAAACCTAACCTAGCCGAACATAAACTAGCACAACTTAACGCGCCGCGGCCACTAATTCAAGGATTCCCAGATAAAAGCAGGAAATATTTGATCACAGAGGAGCGCAGAAATCTACTGAATAGCAGTATATAGCACGAAAGTCCAAGATATCCTGTCCTAGCCTTAACAAATCTAACTTAACCAAACGTAATATAACTCAACCTAACGTGCCGCGGCCACTATTGCTCTCCTCCCCAGGGCCATGCACAGCACATTAGAGCAGAAGGCAGAGTGGGGTGCAAGCGTCCATAGAATCGCAGTGCATAGCTGAAACGTCGAAGCTGCTGATACCTAACCAGAGAAAACGTAACCCAACCAAATGTATCCTATCCAAAGCTATCGTGCCGAGACCACTATTTCGGGATTCCCCAGAGCCAAGCAGAAATTACTTCAGCACAGCAGAGCGCAGAATTCCACAGAAAGCAGTCCGTACCAGGAAAGTCAAAGCAATCCAAACCTAACCCAAACTAACATATCCTCACCAAACGTAGCCCAACTCAATATAACGTGCAGAGACCACCATTACTGACATCCCCAGTGTCAAGCAGAGTACAGTACAGCAATGTAGAGCGTAGGAATCCTCCGAATAGCGGTGTATAGCACAGAAGTCAAAGCTACCCTGGACTATCCTAACCAAACGTAACATTACCAAGCGTAGCCTAACAAAGCCTATCGTGCCATGACCGCTATTGCAGTTCTCCCCACAGCCAAGTACAATATACTGGAGCACAGTAGAGCGCAGAGAGCCACCAAACAGCAGTGTATTTGGCAAAGGTAAATGAGATCGTAACCTGACCTGTAACAAACGAACACAGTCAAACGCAGAATAACTAAACGTAACGAGCCGAGACCTCTATCGCAGGCCTTCCCAGAGCCAAGCTGGTCTCATTAGGTCGCAGTAGAGAGCAGAAATCGACTGCATAGGCGTTTACAGCACAAAAGTCAGAGATACCGTAACCTAACTGGGCCCAACCTAACCTTAGGAAGCGTAGTGTAACTGAAGCAAACGAGCCGAGACCTCCTTTGATGGCATCCCTAGAGCAAAGCAGATCATGTTAGAGTAGAGTAGGACGCAGAAATGAATAGAATCGCAGTGTAAATCAGTAAAGTCAAAGATATCCAAACCTAACCCAAACTAACATAACCTAGCGTAGCCAAACCTAACGTAACATGCCGCGGCCACTATTGCTGGCCTCCCGAGGGACCAGCAGAGTATAAGAGCGCAATTTAGAGAGCAGAAGTCCACCGAAAAGCAGTGTATGGCACAATAGACAAATCTACCTATCCGAACATTTCCGAACGTAATATAACGAAGCCCATCCTAACTTAACATAACATGCCAGGGCCACCATCTCTGGCCTCCCCAGAGCCAAGCAGAACATTCTGGAGCCGGGTAGAGTGCAGAAGGCCCGCGAATAGCAGCGTATATCAAAAAAGTCAAATATATCCTAACATAACCCTACATAACCTAACCTAAACAAGCTTAAAATAACTAAGCCTAACGTGCCAAGGACCCTTTTGCTGACCCCCACAGAGCCAAGCAGAACAGATTAGAGAAAGTAGGGCGCTGAAGTCTCCGAAAAGCAGTGTATAACACAAAAGGAAATGCCATCCTAGCCAAATGTAAACTAACCTAATCTAATCAAACGTAACGTATCTCAACCCATCATGCCAAGGCCGTTATAACTGGTCTCCTCAGTGTCGATCGGAGTATAGTAGAGCAACGAAGAGCGCAGGAAACCGTCGAACAGCAGTGTGCAGCACAAAAGTCGAAGATATCCTTTCCTAACCTAACAAAACGTAATATAACGAAAGGTAACCTAACACAACCTAACGTGCCAAGACACTACTGCTGGCCTCCCCATCCCTAAGCAGAAGGCATAGGATGGGAGGGCAGAGCAGAAGTCAATATGATGCCAGTGTATGTCAGAAATGTCAAAGATATTCAAACATAGCACATGCTAAAGTAACCTGACCAAGCGTAACATAACTGGACCAAACGCGCCTACAATCAAACATAGCACATGCTAAAATAACCTGACCAAGCGTAACATAACTGGACCAAACGCGCCTGCACCAATGTTGCTGACCTCCCCAGAACAAGGCAGAATATATCAGAGCGCAGTAGAACGCAGGTATCCTCCGAATAGCAGTGCGCAGCACAAAGGTTACAGATATGCTATCCTAACCTTACCAAACGAAGCATAACCAAACGAACCTAACACAAACTATCGCGCCTACCCTACTATTTCTGAGCTCCCCAGAGCAAGGTAGAACATATTAGAACAAAGTAGAGCGCAGGAATCCACCGAATAGCATTTTACAGCGCAAAAGTCAAAGCTATGCTGTCCTAACCTATCCAATCGCAAAATAACCAAGCGAAACATGACACAAATTAACTTGCTGCGATCACTACTGCTAACCATCCCTGATTCGAGCAGAGTATAGTAGAGCACAGTAGAGTGCAGAATTGCACAGAAAAACAGTTTATAACATGAAAGTCGAAGCTATCCAAACTTAGCACGAACAAACGTAACGTAACCAAACGTAGCTCAACACAACCTATCGTGCTGAGACCACCATTGCCGGCAACCCCAGAGACAAGCAGAGCATATTAGATCAGAGTAGAGCGAAAAAATCCACCGAAGAGCAGTGTACAGCACAAGAGTCGATGCCGTACCCCCCTAACCTGACAAAACGTAACATAACCGAACATAACGTGGCACAACCAGTGGTGTTTCGACCACTATTCCTGGCTTCACGAGAGCCAAGCATAGTATAGCGGCGCAATGTAGGATGCTGAAGTCATCCGAGTGTCATTGTGCAGTACAAGAGTCAAAGCAAACCCATAAAAACCTGACCTAACCTAGCCTAAACATTCGGACCGTGACTCAACCTAACATGACGCGACCACCATTCCTGGCGTCCCCAGACTAAAGCAGGTTGTGATAGCGCACAATAGAGAGCAAAGGTCCATAGGATGGCAGTGTGTAGGACAAAAGTCAAAGCTACCTTAATCTAACACAGCGCACCCTTATCTAACGTAACGTATTCTATTTCAACCTATCGTGCCGCCACCACAATGCTTGGAGACCCGAGAGTGGAGCAGAGTATAGTAGAACAATGTAGAGAGCCGAAGTGCACCGAATAGCAGAGTACAGCACAGAAGTTTAAGCTATGTTATCCTAACCGAGCCAAACGTAACATAACAGCACGCATCCTATCTCAGACTAACGTGCCGAGACTACTACTGCTGCCCTCCTCAGAGCCAAGCAGAACAGATTGGAGGAGAGTGGAGCGCAGTAGTCCATGGAATCGGAGTGCATGGCACAATAGTCGAAGCTGTCACCTCCTAACATAGGCAATGGTAGTATAACCAAACGTAATTTAACGCAAACTAACGTGCCGAGGCCACAACTGCTGGCATCCACAGAGCCAAGCATAACATAGTAGTGGATAGTAGAACGCAGATGTCCATAGAATCGTAGTGTATATCGGAGAAGTCTAAGCCACCCACGCCTAACCCGAACCAACGAAACATAATCAAACATAGCATGACTCAACTTAACGTGCCGCGACCACTACTTCTGGATACACCTCGGCCAAGCAGAATGTAGTAGAGCACAGTAGAGCTTAAGAATCCACCACAAGTCATTTGGTACCGCGAAGGTCACATCTAATCAGGCCTAACCAAAGCTATCTTAATGAGAGCCAAGCGGAGCCTAACTCAACATAACGTCCCGAGACCACTATTACTGACATGCCCAGAGTCGAGCAGAGTTTAGTAGAGCATTGAGGAGCGCAGAAATCCGACGAATAGGAGTGTTAAGCACAAAGGTCAAAGATATAGTATCCTCACCACATCAAACTTTGCACTGCCGAACGAAGCTAGCGCAACCAAACGTGCCTACACCATTATTGCTGAACTCCCCAGAACAAAGCAGAACATATTAGTGCACAGCAGAGCGCAGGAATACACCGAACAGCAGTGTATGCCGCGAAAGTTAAAGCCATCCTTTCCTAACCTGTCAAAACGTAACATAGCCAAACCTAACATGACACAAAATAGCGTGACGCGACCACTATTGCTGTCCTCCCCAGATTCGAGCAGAGTATAGCAGGGCACAGAAGTGGTCAGAATTCCACCGTATAACACTGTATAACACGAAAGACGGGGCTACTCAAACCTAACCCAGTACAACAAATCTAACCAAACGCAGCATAACATAACCTAACGAGCCGCGACCACAATTACTGGACTCCATTGAGTCGAGCAGGGTATAGTAGAAATATGTAAATCGTACACGTCCAAGGAATAGGAGTGTACAGCACACAAGTCATCCCTATCCTATCGTAACGTATCCAAACGTAATATAAACAAACGTAACATAGCTTAACCTAACGTGACGGGACGACAATTGCTGGCCTCCCCAGAGCCACGCAGAATATACTAGAGCATAGTAGATAGCAGATGTCTACCGAATAGCAGTGTATAGCACAAAAGTCATAGCCATCCTCACCAAACATATCCTAACTTACCGAAGCCAAACGTGACACATCTCAAACAAGCGTGTCACGAGCATTATTGCTGGCCTCAACAGAGACAAGCAGAACATATTAGAGCACAGTAGAGCGCTGAAATCCAATGAATGACGGTGCATAGCACAGAAGAAGGGGGTTTCCTTTCCTAACATAAGCAATCGTAGCAAAACCGAGCGTAACCAAACCGAATTTAACGTGCCGGAACCAATATTGTTTGTCTCCCCAGCGTCAAGCGGAGCGTATTATATCACACTACGGCTCAGAAGTCCGCCGCATTGAAAAGTAAAGTTGGAAAGAAGAGGATATCCCAACCTAAACTCACATAACCTAACACAACCGAACGTAAACCATACCAACCTGTCGTATCAAGCACACCATTGCTGGCCTCCCCATCGCCAAGCAGGGCAAACTAGAGGTGAGTAGAACGCAGAGGACCATATGGCGGCTGTGTAGAGTACGAAAGTCAAAGATACCTCAACCACACCCAAACAAACCAAACCTAATCAAACGTAAACTTGCTCATGGTAACGTGCCCGGCCACTATTTATGGAATTCGCGGAGCAAAGCTCGAATTATTAGATCGCATTATAGCGCAGAAATCCACCCAATGGCAGCGTACAGCACAAAAGTCAAGGCTATCCTGTCCTAACCTTGCCAAACGTAGCACAAAGGAACGCAACCTACATAAACCTAACGTGCCGAGACCAAAATTGCTGACGTCCCCAGAGCCAAGCAGAGTATTCTCGAGCACAGTGGACCGCAGAAATCGGCCGCATGGCAGTGCATAGCACAAGAGTCAAAGTTATACTATCTTAACCTAACCAAGCGTGACATGAGTGGGCGTAGCGTAACACAACCTCACGTGTCACGACCGCCATCGCTGTCCTCAGGAGAGCTAAGCAGAGTATAGCAGAGCGACCTAGAACACAGGGATAGTCCGAATAGCAGTGTATATCTCAAAAGTCAATGCTACCCTAACCGAACACAACATGCCCTAGCAAAGCCAAGTGCAATCCAGCTCAACCTCACGTGGGGCGACCGCTGTTCCTGGCCTCCCGGGAGTCGCGCAGAGCATAGTGGAGCAATGTAGAGCGCAGAAACCTACCGAATAGCAGTGTACAGCGCAAGAGTCTAAGTTGTCCTATCCTAACCTGACTAAACGTAACATGATCGAACATTATCCATCTCAACCTAATGTGCCGAGACCACTGTTGCTGGTCTCCCCAGAGACAAGCAGAACATACGAGAGCACAGTAGAGCGCAGAAGATCACCTAACAACAGTACATAGCACGAAAGTCAAAGCAATCCGTACCTAACCCAAACTAGCTTAACCTAACCAAACGTAGCGGAGAAATCCACCGAAAGGCAGTATGCAGAACAAGGGTAAATGGTACCCAGTTCTAACCTAACCGATCGTAACACCACCATGCGTACCCAAGCACAAACTTCCCTGCCGCGACCACACTATGCTGGACCTCCCATAGCCAGGCAGAACATATTAGAGGAGAGTAGCGCGCAGAAATCCATCGCATCGCAGTGTACAGCCGAAAAGTCAAAGATGCACAATCCTAACACAAACCAACGTAACCTAACCTGTCGTAGCAGAACACAACGTAACGTCCCGCAACCACTATTGCTAGCATTCCCTGGGTCTAGCAGATTAGAGCGGAGCACCGTGGAGG
>NW_016909633.1:28700-31043 GCF_001483705.2 Eufriesea mexicana
CCTAACCGAGCCAAACGCGACCTATCTCAGCCGAACGTAAACCACAGCTATTGCCGGCTTCCACAGATTCAGGTAGACGCCAGTAGAGCAATGCCACGCTTAGGTATCGGGCGAATAGCAGTCTATAGCACAAAGGATAACGCTACCCTAACCAAACAAATCCAACCGTACCCTATCTGAACCTAGCGTGTCGGGGCCACACTTGCTGGCCTCGCCGGAGCCAAGTAGAATATACTAGGGCACAGTCGAGCGCAGTAAACCACCGCATAGCAGAGTGTGACACAAAAGTCAAAGCAATCCAGACCTAACCCAAACTAACATATTGCAGGGATCCCCGTTGCCAAGCAGGGAATATTAGTGGAGAATAGAGCTCTGAGGTCCACAGAATGGCAATGCATAGCACGAAGGTAAAGATATCCCAAACTGACCCAAACATACATAACATAACCAAACTTAGCCTATCTGACCCTAACGCGCCGCAGCCACCATTTCTGGAATTCCCAGAGCAAAGTAGGGAGCATTATACCACATTAGAGCCCAGAGCTCCACCGAATAGACGTGTACAGCATAAAAGTCAAAGCTATCCTATCCTAACCTATCCAAACGTCACATAACCAAACGCAACATAACTCAGACCAACGTGCCCAGGACAAGACTGCTGGCCTCCACAGAGGCAAGCAGAATATACTAGAGCACAGAAATTCATAGAATATGCGTGTAGGGCACATATGTCAAAGCTATCCTATCCAAACCTAACCAAACCTGACCAACTCAAACGTAACCTACCCCAAGCTAACTCGCCGCGACAAGTATTGCAGACCTCCACAGAGCCGAGCAGAGCATAAAAGAGGAGAATAGGGTGCAAAAATCTATGTAATCGCAGTGTAAAGCAGAAAGGTCGAAGCTATCCAAACCTGACAAAAGCCAACAGAATCCAACCAAACGTATACTACATCAACCTATCGCGCCGAGACCACTATTAGTGGCTTCCCCAGAGCCAAGCAGAACATACCGGAGCACAGTAGAGCGAAGAAGTCCACCGAACAGCAGCGTACACCGCGAAAGTCAAATCTCTCCGAACCCAACCCAAACGAACGTAACGGAACCAAACTTAACCTAACTCGACATGACGGTTCGAGACCTGTACTGCTGGCATCCCCATAGCCAAGCTGAGTACACTAGAGCACAGTACCGCACAGATGTTCAACGTATAGCAGTGTCTTCCACAAAAGTCAAAGCTATCCATACCTAACAGAAACCAACATAACCTAACCGAACGTAGCATAGCTATACCTGTCGTACAACGACCACTATTGCTGGCATCTCCAGAGACAAGCAGATGTGAGTACGGCAATGTAGATCTCAGATATAGACCGAATAACAGTATATAGCACAAAAGTCAGAGCCATCCTAACCAAACTTTACAAAACTTAACCTAGCGAAACGTGGCATATCACGTCCAGACGTGCCTGCACAGATTCAAGCAGACGATGGTAGTGCAATGCAGTGCGCAGGCATCGGCGTAGTAGGAGTGTTCAGCACAAAAGGCAAGGCTATCGTATCCAAACGTATCATAACCTAGCCAAGCCGACCGCAACGCGACAAAGCCTAGCGTGCCGAGACCACACCTGCTGGCCTCCCCAGAGCCAAGCAGAATATGCCAGAGATCAGTAGAGCGCGGAAATCCACCCAATACCACTGTATAGCACAGAAGGCAAAGCAATTCTTTCCTATCCTTACCAAACGCAGCATAAGCAGACGTAACGTTACTCAAGCATACGTGCCACGACCGCTACTGCTGGCCTCATGAGAGCTAAGCAGAGTATAGCAGTGCAATGTGGAACGCTGAAATCGTCCTAAGGGTAGTGTACTGCACAAAAGTCAAAGCTCTCTCAGCCAAATATTACCGAACATAACATAACAAGGCGTAACATAACCCAACCTAACGTACCGAGAGCATTATTCCTGGCGTCCACGGAGACAAGCAGAAAATATTAGAGCAGAGCAGGGCGCAGAAATCCATAGGATCGCAGTGTGCAGCAGAAAAGCGAAAGATATCCAAACGTAACCCAAACCAACATAACTTAACCTATCGCAGCAAGACCAAACCTAACGTACATCGACCGCAGTTGCTGGCCTCCCAGGGACTAGTAGATTAGAGTAAAGCAAAGTGGAGAGCAGAAATCCACCGCATAACTGTGTACAGCGTGAGAGTCAAAGCTACACTAACCAAACATAACCCAACCTGGCCTAACCAAACGTAAGGTATCTCAACATAAGGGACGTTACATAACTAAGCGAAACGTGCCACGACCGCCACTGGTGGCCTCCTCAGAGACAAGC
>NW_016909634.1:0-23961 GCF_001483705.2 Eufriesea mexicana
GAATTATATATTTATCTATATTTATAATTGGAGGAAATATATAGTAAAGACAAATGTGGTAATTGTTACATAGATTTTTAAATATATATTCAGATTATTGGAATTCAGGTTATTGTGATAAATGAGTATGTGTGTAATGATTCAGGTGTTGTGTTAATAATTGTGTATGTCAATGTAATGTATGAAAGAAGAAAGAACAAAAACGAGAGTGATTTGGCATAGGTCAGTTGCAATTGAGTTTTAATAGTGAGAAGACGTGTGAGCACGTGATTGTGATAAATTAATTATATTTAAACTGAATATTAGCGTTTGATCATTTTTGTAATTAAATAAAGATTTGTTCTTATTATTATTAATATTTCATCCATCTCTAACACAAAGATGCCTACAATTTATAAAATTGAAGCAGAAGAATATATTAGGATGTTATAATTATAATTATGTCAATATGAAATAAATAATAGAATCGTAATATTAATAAAGAATGCTATTCACTGAAATTAAAATTAATTTCTTAATTAAGTTATAATAACTTCTGTTATAGCAACGAAACTACGGAGAGAAAATATTACATTTTTTAATATTAGAGACAGCTTTAAAACAACTTGAATACGTAAAAGGAGTATTTAACTTCGTAATGTTTGAAGAAACATTTCCTGAAACTTATTTCTGGCACTGAAGCTCTTCTTTCAACCCACAGTATAATTTAAATTGAAATTAAAATTGATCTTGAGTTTAGTTTGAAAGCTCGAATATACTGAGAGATTCTTTCAAACGTATTATTGGAAGATCTTATACACCTTTTCACTGCTTTGTATTGTTTCTCTCTTAGTGAAAAATTCATGCCTGGTAATTTATAATTTCTTATTGTGGAAATTAAATTAAACTGAATTATAAAACAATTAATTAATTTTATAGAATTGTTTAGTGAATATACTCGGAATGGTTAATTCGGTAATCTTCTTTACATACAATTTTTCAATTCCATATGTTTGATAATTCACAAATATAGATCAACTAAATTAATTTAATCTCAAAATTTTTATTTTTCATGTTGTAGTAAAAATAATTTAGGTTACTTTTAGGAAAGAAGGCCACGAGACATAGTAATGAATTGAGTAAATTGCATTGGAAAATTTAATTTTAATTTTGTTAGTTTAAAATTATATTTGAATTGATAAATGAATAGCTGTATATAAAAATGGGTTATTTCTATGAAATATAAAATATACAATAATTTCCATGCTGCTCTGCAAGTAAATTGATATATTATAATAGTTATACCATAGTGACAAATTATAAAAGCATATTTTATTTTGTCACTACTTTAGAACACGTCAACAAATTTATGGTTGCAAATTAAAGTTAGCAAATTAAAGCATTAAAGTTATGTTGCAAATAAACAAAGAGAATGTTTGTTTTACTCTTCATTAACTGGTACTGCGATTTCCAAATTTATGTTAGTTACTATTCGTACTGTTATTAATTTTCGTGTTAATTTTTCAACAACATTGGTACGAATTTTTTAATATTTTAAATTCATAAGCAAATCATTATCGTTTCTAAGTATGAGTTTCACAATACAAAATATATTTCATGAAACGATTTCATGTTATTTCAAATAACATTGAACTATATTTCTCTCCTTGTTTTAAATCTTTACAAATTTTTATTCCAATTAATTCACCAATGCACATGTATTCTATAGTTTATTCATTTGCTTCCAATATTTTAACAATTACTCTACGCATAAATTTTCTGAATTACAACAAATATCAAATATGAATTAAATATAGAAAAAGAATAATAAAAATAATAAATAAACTACACAGAGAAAGGAGAGAGAAAAGGAAAATATGTATTGCGAAATAGGGAAATTAGAGGGAGAAAAAATTTAATACGAAATAAATATAAAAGGAGAATAATAAAAATAATAAATAAACTACACAGAGAAAGGAGAGAAAAAAGGAAAATATGTATTGCAAAATAGGGAAATTAGAGGGAGAAAAAATTTAATACGAAATAAATATAAAAGGAGAATAATGAAAATAATAAATAAACTACACAGAGAAAGGAGAGAGGAAAGGAAAATATATATTGCAAAATGGGGAAATTAGAGGGAAAAAATATTTAATACGAATTAAATATAAAAAGAGAATAATAAAAATAATATATAAACTACGCTGAAAAAGGACAGAAAATAGGAAAATATGTATTGCAAAATAGGGAAATTAGAGGGAGAAAAAGTAGCAGCAGATCTTGTATATCTGTTGAACGATAATGTGAGGGTGAGTGGGCGATTCGGTGCGTCGTTCGATAGACATTACCGGGTACGATCTTGGAAAATGGCGAAATCGCAGTGTCCCGCCGGTGGCAAATGGAAAACGGATCCCTCATACGATTTTAGTACACCACGTGCTGTATAGGTCCCGTTTGGATTGCATCGTCGCGTTGCCATCTCTATAGAAGCGATGCTAAAAGGTCGAATCGTAACAAAACCTTCTGGACCTCGCGTTCCCGATAATAGCTCGTTCTAGGGAATTTCTAGGGATCTCGAAATCTCGACTCGAATTTCGAACAGATCGGTCAGGAGATTTAAACTTCGAAAAGGAAACGTTATTCGTTTGCGTTTGCGAGTGTGCATTTGTATTTCGCGGTCAGTGTGTGTGCGAGTCGCCATCTGGTGGACGCGTGAACGATTAGAGTCTGGGAGTGGTGACTTGGTGGGGGAAAAGGAGAAACATGGCGAAGTGTGTGTGGCTATGAGTGACAACGTGTCTGGGGGCCTTATATTGAGGTTATTTGTAAGTTTTATATTAAATATATTTACTCCTTTTGTTAATATATAATCAACAATAGTGTATTATTTGATTTTCTACTGTGTGGACTATTTTTTAAAGCAATTTTGTGAGTTTTTAAGTTACTTTCATAGATTTGGCTTTGTTGGACTTTTTGGTAGTTAGCAAGAATTTGGATTATTGGATTTGAACAAATATTTTGGATTTTAGTTTGATCGTTAATGCTTCGGATGATTTATCATGGAAATTGTGAGAAGCTATTTTACGATTACGAATTTTAATATTTTAAAATGGAATGTACTAGTTTTGAATATGTTAATTAATATTATATTCTATTATTGAGTATGTTATTAATATACTGAAATATATCATTTTTTGATTGAATTTTATCGTAACAAAATAAATACAGATATAAATGTTGATTTATTTTTGGTAACAAGGAAAAGTATTTTCAACAGATATAGAAAATATAGTGGTAAAAGTAGGAATCGTTTCCATGCAATTGGAGTGCCCTTGAGTAGCAACATCTCCATCCCCAAGTATAGTTTCTGTCACGATGATTCCAGTTCATAACTTCAAAGAGACTATATTAAAAAAAATTATATTAAATTTGCCAGATAAATATTGTCAACATTGAAAAATATATGAATTTATATGTCATAACATTTTCAAGTGATGATACACGAATTTTATCACGTTACATTCTTAACAAATTAATTAATTCGTTAATTTTATCTATTTATTAAAGAAGGTATGAAAACACTATTTATAATACATTGTTTTAAGCATAACAATTCCACGTAAACATAATTTATTGTATTTCAAATACATGCGAACAACGTAAATAAAGATCGTGAAAAATATCAACAATTATAAATCAAAAACAAAAGTAGAAGAAGAGA
Organism: Eufriesea mexicana; assembly: GCF_001483705.2. NCBI lineage: Eukaryota > Metazoa > Arthropoda > Insecta > Hymenoptera > Apidae > Eufriesea > Eufriesea mexicana. The sequence continues at coordinate 3,701 of NW_016909634.1, forward strand.
GGAAAAATTAAATCACGATAATTATTTACCAATAAAAATATGCAGTAAGGACAAATTTATATTGCACAATAATTATACATTAATTTCAATTTTTCAAATAATATACCCAGTCATTTTACAAAATACAGAGAGACATATACTATTAAAAATAATACTGAAACAAAAAGATACTGCAACAGTCATTTTACAAAATACAGAGAGACATATACTATTAAAAATAATACTGAAACAAAAAGAGACTGCAAAATCAATTTATATTATACAATATATGCCACAAGAAATAGTATAATATACAATAAATCCGTGCAATTGTTTCAAGCGTTTGAAGCAAACACTTACTATCAAACTAACATTTTTTTCTAAAACAATCACCCCAAAGAAAAAGAAAAATGAAATAAGAAAAAAGCAAAGTTAGGCTAAAGCAAAAGAAACACGTGCCTGCCCCTCATTTTCTTTTCGTCCTCACACACCCCTCTCTTTCTAATTTCGTTCGGCAGCAGCAAACAATTCGGACAGAGCAGTCGCATAATTGTCGGTAATTCGATCCTCTAACGCAGTTTAAACGCAAAAACTGTCCACGTTGGCTGCGCAGTCTGTCACGCGCGTGCTTAATTGAGTGCGCTAATTAAGGGTGCGATTGAACGATACCCAACCTGGGCCGCCCCTCCACTTTTCCCCCACCGCCGCGCTTGTGCACACACTGTAGCACGCTGTCGTAGGCCTGCGCGTGTCGCTCCTGCCCTCTCGCGCCGGACTCTGACGAAATGAACAGTTTAATAACTGTTTAACCCCTTATTATCCGATTGATCGCATTTCCAATAGGGTGAAGGTTAACATTAAACCTACCATGAGCTAAATGAGCAATTTCAAAATTTATATTAACAATTTCGGACTCAACGATAATATTTCGACCACTCGTTTTCACGATTTTTCTTCTAATATGCCTAAAATTAATTTTGAAATATTTTTTTTTAAGGATCTTCTTTTATTTTTTTCTTCTAGTTCTTATATCTCCTATACTAATTTAGTATTAATGGGGCATTGCATTTCTGTTTGTAGAGCGTTTCTATACAATTTTCTTGCTAAGATATCATGTTGGAAAATAGGAAGTTAATTTTTTTTCTAATTTGGGGAGGATCTGTTTTGAGAATTCGATGAGATGAATTTGAAATCCGATGGATTTTCTGCGCAGGCTCAAGATAATAAGTTTCGTTTGGGCGGTATGAATAGAAAGCGATACTATTGCTGTTGGTGATAGATTTGAAAAATGGAATTAGATATATGGGTTCCTGCATTGATATTTTCTGAAAATGTAGATTTCGAAAATCCAAACAAAATGTTTGGTTCTTTTTGGTACGCAACAAAATCAATGCCAAATTTTGTTTTTCTATACTTTACAGATACTATTAATTGAAAAAAAGTCATTTCGACGACTACTTTACTCAGAATAACTGATAAATGCTCATTATTATTATTGCACACACGGTGTGCAATTGGTCTCGAATGGGTTAATTTGAAGAAATGTATACAGAACTGTTCTAAAGACTGTCTCCTAAGAACTCGCTTCACGCCCATGCACCCTTATTTAAAACATACACTCTGTCGCGTCGCGCCGCGTATGGAAATTCTCGTATTTCCGATGGGTTGTAAGGCCGTCTCGCGACTACGACACGTGTTGCCCGCCAAATTAATATTGGGCAACTGTTTAAGTTGCACGAGCGGAAAAGAGTCGTGTCTACGACGTTCGACGTTCCGAAAAGAACGTGGCGTGTTGTTGATTTGAATCGGTTAGACGGAGCTTTTGAAGAGAACCGTGTCTCTGAGGTCTCGAACCGAACTGGTTTAGAGAGAACCCGTGTATCTCAGATCTCGCAAGGAAGTGGTTGAGGAGAGAACCCGTGTCTCTCAGATCTCGAACCGAACTGTTAGGGGAGATCCCGCGTCTCTCAGATCTCGAACCGAACTGTTAGGAGAGAACCCGTGTCTCTCAGAGCTCGTGCGGAAGTGAGCTCCTCGATCTTCCTAAGATCGGTCTTAGGAAAAATCGGGAGCTCGCCAAATATGATTGGCTGTTTTTGACCAAGGGCGTTCCCTTGGTTCGCAAATCGGTGACCTTGGAGAAAGGGAAGGTTCCCTCAAAAAGCAACGATAGCGGAGGAAAGCTGAAGGCATGGAGCGGAAAATTCCGATGCCGAATTGTTCGACCCTAAGACCTGGCTGTTGGAAGACCGTAACTGGTCTTCCTTGTTCCACGACGGAACACACTCTATCCTTTTTCATACCCATGCTCTCAACATCAGTTTTTATCACAGGAACTCCTATGTTAAGTTACACTCAACGTTTTTTGATTCTTTATTTACTGAAGAAGAAAATAGAAAATAAGTAACTACTTGAATGACTTAAATTCAAAATATAGATTACGGCAATGGTTTAGAGTTGTTGCGTCCCGAACACTGCAACTCGCTCGTGGAGTTTCACGGGGTTGTGAGGCCCGCTACGATGATGCGGCAATGTTCCTGGGATGCGGCCCACTCTAACTTGATAGAGGGAGACCTGGTTAGTGTTGAACTGCTAGGAGTTCTATAGTAGTAGACAGTCTCCTGCGCTGAGTGTTGGTGGGTTTCGATTGCTGATGTTGTGGTCGTGATGGAGTTTAGAGAGAATCTTGATGTGGTCGTGATGGAGGTTTTACGGAGAATCTTCTTGCGAATGCCTTGTCGGTAGTTTTATAAAGATCGACTGTCTTCTCATTGGTTGGTATGATATTGGGGGTGTCTGCTAACTTCAGCGTCTTTCGGTGGTGGTGGTTGTTTAAACAATATTGCTGATGTTGTGGTCGTGATGGAGTTTAGAGAGAATCTTGATGTGGTCGTGGTGGAGGTTTTACGGAGAATCTTCTTGCGAATGCCTTGTCGGTAGTTTTATAAGGACCGACTGTCTTCTCATTGATTGGTATGATATTGGGGGTGTCTGCTAACTTCAGCGTCTTTCGGTGGTGGTGGTTGTTTAAACATTTGGATTCTTATGCCTGTCGTCTAGAGAATAATATATGGGTCCTTGTCACGGTTTATCCTAGCACTGGTTTAGGTGACGTAGAGCATGTGCAAGTGAAATCCCTTGCAATAGAGGCATAAAACAGACCTCCACTTGACTTGGGACATTGCGGTCCTAGGGCCGCAACAAGAATTATATTTAATATAATCAATAAAGAAAATTCTTCAAAATAAGTAGCAGGCGAGGAACTGTCCTGTGAAAGAAATTTTAAACAAGATACTTAAAATAGTAGGGAGTTATGGCGAAAAAATTGAAAAATAATTCGAAGTGCAAAGTATTCGCCATCCTACAATACCCTGAACTCTCGAGCCAAACTCAAGACCGCTGTTTATTATCCTGCGATACTACGTATATGAATTTATACCACCAACTTCAACCCCAACCTAACTCGAGAAGATCCGACGTCTGAAATACTGAAATATATCAAAACAAATTCCTAATTGAAATTCCAATTTTTCGCCTCATTGCATCGATCGGAAAGTCTATCAGACGTTTTGGGTGTCACGAGCAAAGCGTCTCGTTTTAGGACGCGCGCGCGCGAGCACGGCCGCCAGGCTGATCAAATTTTCGGCGCGGTTGACAGGCAACATGGCGAACAAAGTTTGCTCAGCGCGGCAGCGTTAATTCGGTTTGCGCCGTGTTTTTCCACCATGGAAAGACGTCCCGGGGCGATGTTGCTCCGCTGTCGTAGACACCCTGATAGGCGAATTTTAAAGCGTGCACCACCCCTCGCCGGCTCGCGATGCAGCCCGATTTTACCGTGGAAAAATTCAATTCCCGCGGCTCAATGCGGAGTTTAATATGAATTTCATAATCAACGCGCTTTAAGCGTTCTTCCTCCTTGTTCCTCGCCAGTGGCCGGTCACTTTTCGCCCGGGGAGCGCAGCGAAATGACGAACCGCTCGATAACTGCCCGCGTTTAATCATTTTTCAATTTTCCACCCACCTCTTCTCTCCACCCGACTCGAGATCACGATTGGTTTCTATGTTCATTTCGTCGAGGGTTGATTGGTTGATTGCTAAGTTCTCGTTTGTTTGCGAAGCCTTTCAACTGATTCCTTGCGCGAGACTCTGGGGATTTTAAAGCGACGTATGAAAAATCAGTATATTTTTCCAAATTTTCTCTTTTGCGTTGGAAATTCGCTGTGCAGTATGGTGTTTGTTCCTTGAAATTGAGAACATGAGAAATTTGGTATGGCCGAAAACAGGGCGTGGATGGTGGATATTTTAGGGGTGTTTTACCCCGATGAATTTATTTATTTTTATTAATTTAAATATATATTAATTTTGTTATTGACTTTTAGCCATTTTATATGATAGTGACACTTGTATTTACTCTTAGATTGCTTTGTTTGAACTGAAGACTTACTATTATGTATACCTAATTAGTCACTAGATGTAACGATTTTACATATTACTCATTGTACACCTATATGTCGGTATCTACATATTTGTGCAGGGTGTCTTGTAATTTATGCTACAAAAAGTACAGAAGATGATTCTACGCATAAAAATGAGTAGAAAAGAAAGAATAAAATTTTTTCCTACGAGGTCCCGTTTTCGAGGAAATTCGATTTGAAAATTTATGGGGTGCAATTTAACTTCGTGCATTTTAGCGGCCATCTTTGATGCTGTTCTATCATTTGACCTGCTTAATTTAGATACAGAGGTACTCGAAATGTACACGAATATCTATAAATAAAGTCTGCAGTGAAATTCATAGCGTCAAAATTTGAATAAAGGAACGCACACCCCATGGAATTTCAATGTCGGTTTTTTCGGAAAGTAAGCCTCGAATGAGAAAATTTTATTCTTCCATTTCGACTTATTTTTATACGTAGAATCACTTTTTGCTTGGTTCTACCATCAGTTACCGTACACTCTAACATAAAGATTAACTGGAACCCTATAACATATCCCCATGATGGTTGTTAGTGGTGGATGAAATTTTTATAACAATAAGAACAATTCTTTACTTAATTGCAAAAATTATCAAATAATATCGAGTTTAAATGTAATTAATTTATCACAATCACATGCTCACACGTCCTCTCACTATTAAAATTCAATTGCAACTGACCTATGCCAAATCACTCTCGTTTCTGTTCTTTCTTCTTTCATACATTACATTGACGTACACAATTATTAACACAACACCTGAATCATTACACACATAGTCATTTATCACAATAACTTGAATTCCAATAATCTGAATATATATTTAAAAATCTATGTAACCATTACCACATTTGTCTTTACTATATATTTCCTCCAATTATAAATATAGATAAATATATAATTCCAAAAATGAAAGGTGTAAATAGGTATAAGTCTAACTTCAACTAAGTTTCCAATGTCACTAGATATATCACTAGACGTCTTGATCCACAAAATGCCAGTTTTATCATAAATCCACCAATTTCGAAAACATGGCAAAATTTATACCTGTTTATTATTTTATAATTGACAGTCAATCTAGATACATATATAATCGATGTTTAAATAAGATTGAATACATAACGTAAATAATGTTTAATATATAATACAAAAATAATTTAGTGTGTACGATAATGTAAATAATATTAAATATACGTTATATAAATAATATTAAATACATAATTTAAATACTGCTAAATATGTTCTAAAAAGAATAATATTAGGCACACGATATTGTAAATAATATTAAATATATAATATGAAAAAGTACTAAATACAGGGTGTCCCAAAAAAACGTATACACACTTTACTACCTTAATTTTTCTAATTTGTATTAATTTATTATAATATAAATATAATTTATTTATAGTCAAGCAAAGTGTGTATACATTCTTTTGAGACATCCTGTATATAACATAAAAATGGATAAGAAAAATAATTGCAAGGTGAGTCTTGAATACTTAGAAATTTACACACAACACCTCAATTATTACACGCATACTGATTTATTACAATACCCTGAATTCATTAGATATTTCCATCTCATGCATACTTGTTCCACTCATCCCAACACATGTGTATTTAAAAATCTATGTAACCATTACCACAATGGAAATCTTACGATAATAAAATGGCAGAACAGTGAAAATTATGAATATAGTAAAATTGGAAGACTGTAGAATCCATAGAACTTTGTCAATATTTTGCCAATTCGTTGATATTATCGTTTGCTATAATACATCATAGTGCAGGAGGCATGAGGTGTCCACGTTTCAAAAAATACATCAGCAAATAACCGAGTAAAATATTCAGCAAAGTTTTCGAGAGCAACGTCAGAGGAATTAATTAATGGTAAATGAGAAATATACGAGCACGTCCTAGTGGAATCGATCTTCGAAATGAAGTCTTAAGGAGAGATGCAATGAGTCTGTCCGTCGCACGCCCTAATCCCCTATTGTAATACGAAATTCACAAGAAACGACAAAGGACCGAGTCCTTCCAGGTCCATAAATTTAATCGGCTTCTGGTTTATCGGCTTCAGCCTTCGATCACGAAAATCTTTCCCTCTCAATTTCTCCCGTCATCTACTCCACGATCTGCCTCTGGTCTAGTACACCTAACGGTGGAATGAACTTCACTCTCACGAGTCACAAATATACAGGGTGAGTCGCGTGACTTGCCCATAACTACTCTGCGTTGCAGGAAAGAAGTCATCTGGTTCGGTTGCGGGGCAAGAGGGGTATTCCACTTGTACCGTCTATACTCTTGTTAGTAATACCCACTCTTCTATGACACTCCCAAAACTACTATCTCCAAGTTCGGTAACGTGCTACGTTAACATAGGCGTAAGATATCCGCGAAAGAAATGTTATCTCAGAGTTAACTTACAATGAATTGGAAGCACTACTACGCCAGGCAATAAACGAAACGACACCAAATGATTGGAAAGGATTTTGTAAACACGTAGAAACACTGGAACACGAATATTGGACGAAAGATGGAATAATAGAAGACGCAACTGAAGACCTAGAATTGGAAATACAAAGCAGTGCGTCGGATAAGAAATCAGATGACAATAGCTCAAAGATTTATAAAGTAAAGAATTACAAAAGTAATAATAATTAACATCGTTTATGAAAATTGATTTAAAACTTAAGATGTATTTTTCATGATAAATTAATTATGTAATTGCATCATGCTAGATAACCGTTTAAAAAAATCACACGATACAACATAAATATAAAAAATATGTGTATAGTACATCACGTTTGCTGCATAATGCAATGAAAAGTTAATCAAGATGCTAATTGGTAATTAGTAATTGCAAATAATCATGTGTTCATCGGAAGAATCTGAAGTTAATATACTTTTGGGATGAGTCTACGCTCTTGCATCTATTTGTTGCGTCTGTCTCACTTTGTCTCGTTGCTTTGTTCGCTTTTTTTGTCACATAGTGTTCTATGACTGGGCTAATAGGAAGGGATCAGTTCTGCCAATAAGGGAAGCGTTTTACTCTACTTCTGCCATGATGTTAGAATGGTTGGGCTGGTGAGGATTCGGTCCTACAAGTTCCTCAGATGACTTCTTTCATGCAACGTAGAGTAGTGATCTCTGAAACACGTATTCCACAAAAAAATTTTTTCTTATAGAAATTGTACCAAAAATTTTTTGGTGTCGAAGAGAACATATTTATTTGTTTGGGAAATACGAAGGTGACCTTGATTTTTTAATGAAATACGTATTTTCTGTGACAATGTTTGGAAATATAGGTGTGTATATGTGACTCACCCTGTATATTTCGTGTTCTCTCCTCGGTTGTTAATTTCTTCCTGATTAAATTAGGTTTTGTTAACCGTGAATCTAAATTTTGAAAAGTTAGACGAGTTCGGGGAAATCTTTTTCGTGGAAAAAGTGTTTTTAAGTATTTTTTCTTTCTTCCCTTATTTTCCAGGAAGTTTCCCAAGTCGAGGTTTTTGTATTTTCCGAAGTTTGATTATTTGTTTGCAATCTACGTGAATATTTTTTGGATTCTACGTCATATTTTCGATTATGTTATGAATGGATGATTTTTGCGTGAAAAATAAATTACAATAATGCGAGAAAATTTTGTATCGAATTTTAGCCGTGGAAATTGAAAATGTGGAATATTTAGCAAGTCCATCAGAGAGAGTGTCAGACACATGGCTAGAGTAACAATTATTTCCCATGTTCGTTAACTGTGAAAAGTAATTATTTAGGAAAAATTAACGGTAAACGAGAGAACGAAACTTTGCATTAGGGAAAAAATTTGGTATTTTTGTATTTTTAAATTAGATTGCGATAGAAAAATTAGATATTATTCCACATTTTTTTCACAAACAGCTCATGTCTATAGAATTAAAATGCTAAAGAGTACAAATTTTTCTACATTCTTTTTTCTTCTTTTAAGCATGTGAATTTTGTGATATTAAAATATGAAAATAAATTTTATATAATCTCATCTTTTCTTTTTTGAAACATATTTAAATACCACGGTAATAAAACGTGAAAGAGGAACGCATAATTTTTTATTTTATATTCGTTTCTAAATATCTAAACATCAGAATTTTAATTTTCTTTTTCCAGTACTTAAATATTCTTTATTTTTACCTAAATAATATTGTACTAACAAACACCAATATCCAAAATGTAAATATTTTTATTTTGTACTTATATTTATTTTTATATATAGTAAATTATATAATTATATATTATATATACTAAATTTTATAATACTAAAATACGAACAAAAATTCGGTATTTTTCCATGAAATTCACATTTCTTCAGTTTCGTGAGATTATAATACGAAAGAAAATTTAAAGTTCTTCCACAATTTTCTTCAAAAATGCCCCAAAATACGCAATTAAAAATCGAAAAAGGAGAAAGCCACTATTTACTTACGGAAATTTCTCGAAGGGCATCGAAAATAGCAAGTGTCACTGTATCTGTGGAAAATGTATCAATTTCGATTACCCCGACCAGCGAGGGACGTTCAACCCCCTAATCGATTCTTCTTCCCCGTCTAGCTACCCTCCAGCCAACGACTCGATTTCGCGTTCCTTAGCCCAGCGAAAATTAAGCAAACTGTCGCGTTTTCCCCTGCTCCATTAATCTCGCTGCACGGTTTATTTGGTCACTTGGTTTACCAGTTGTTTCTCGAACGTTTTACCTTTCCTGATGGCCGACGTGCCTCGTCATCCGGCTCGAAACTCTGCTCGATTGTCAACGAAAGGGATGTCGTGCACCTGGCCGTGCTTGGCAAACGCGTTTTTAAATTGCTGATTCCACAGCGTTTTAATTGCTTTCATTTTGCATTTCGTTTGCAAGATTTTACGACTGCAATGGTAGTTGTTGATCCGTGCAATTTTTATGGGGTGAGCTCGTGCATCGAGTGGTCGAAAAGGGTTGGATCTTACTTTGATGGTGGAAGAATATTCCGTCAGATGAATTTCAATTGGGATATTTCGATTTTTAAAATATATAGTTACCGTGTTATGATATTTAAATAAATTATTTAAATAAATATGTGGGGAATATTTTGTGAAATAATTGGGAAAGTAATGGGAAATATATTCTTTTAATTCGTATATTATAGAAGGAGAATTTAATCTATTGATTGTACCAGACAGTTGTATATTTCGTTATAACAGTATTTGTGTTATAAAATTACACGTGGGAATATAATTATATTCTATAGAAGGAAAATTAATTTATATAATATTAATTTTTAGTCAGGTTAATATTTTGTTATCGTTAACCATATATTACAATATAAATTTATTTTTGTGGTATATTGTAGGTCCCAAAGAATGAAATTAACAATTTTTTAATTCATAATTAAAATAGAGAATATTTTACAATAATATTTTACATTTACCTAAAATATTGCCCAAAATTGTAAATCAAATATAATTTTGGTATCATGCTACTATGAACAAATTATCCTGTAATTATAATTTGAAACTGAGTCTGATTATGTGATAACTTGGTTAAAAGTTATTATTTAATGTTAAGGAAGTATAGTATAACCAATGAATATAAAATATACAAGACTAATTGTAATGTAAATATCAAAAATTATTTTTTCCCAAATTATATGCTGCATAAGAATCCAAACTAATCTCAGAATTTTCTTAAGATTGTCTAAGATAGTGATAGCGAACCTATGACACGTGTGTCAAATCAGAATTATTTGTTTTTACTTTTTAAATAAATAAGTATATTAAAAATGTATCTCTTTTTACTAATAGACCTAGAAATAGCACAAAATTGTGGAAATTTCTAAATACGATACAGCTTCCAAGTTAAGCTAGGTTTTTATGAATTTTTGAAAAGTTTGCTATCCCTGGTCTAAGATCTGAAAAATATATCTGGCATAGGGAAACTTTAGGACGACCGTGGATTAATTTACCCCCATAAACGTCTCACGAACTTAAAAATATTTCACCAATCTCAGTTTCAACCATTTGCTAATTTTCATAAATTAAAAACTAAATAAAACCAAAAACCAAAGAAGTCAAATTAATATCAAAATAATTTTACTATCTTGATATCAGTTACTATTAGAAATAAATAAATAACTATTCAGAGACACGAGGTTCTTCAAATCATATCCCCATAACACCCATAGATTACATAATAATGTCTGTTTAATGTCTGTCAACCTAATTCATAATTGTCACGAGATCTATAGAAAAATATTTTTCCAAATATTGTTCCAATTAGTTTTATTTCAATTATTTTAGTTTATTGTTTCAATTTCTCATACCATCTGCAACGTCTGTTAGCTTCACAGAGTTCCCCATTATATAAAATTATCAGATGTCTGTTGAACGAATCCTAGTCTCGTGACCGTGTTTAGGTAGCTAGCTCGTTTGTTTATAAAAATCTGAGTAACTATTTACGTGTTTTTCCAACGCTGAGCACGAAGCAGTACAAACAGGTTTCCTGGGTGTGTCGACGAAATTCAGCTTGCCAGAAATTTATTTGCCCGTCGTCCACAAATCACCAGAGTCTTCGGTCCTCGCTAATCCTTCAGACCAGCGGAAGGGTCGTCGAAGAAAAGGATTTCCGTTTCTAGAACCGACCGGTTCACCATGAATTTTCCTCCTTGTTATGGATTCTCCGCTGAGCTGTAACTCTTCTCTCGTGGATTGCTCTGTGAGCTCTTCCCCCTACTTCCGTCCACCTTGCTGCTTCCTTTTAAATGGGCGATCTTTGACAGGTGACTGTGAAACGAGTTTCCTCTCTGCTTTTCTCAACCATTCTTCCGTCGAATGCTCTGAGAAATTATTTTTTGAGTTAGTCGAAGGAGACAAGTATGAAAAATCGAATTGAAAACAGAAATTTCTGTTTCACTTATAGTTGTTGTCAATCGTCACGAAAATCGTGTATAAAATAGGTGTCTAATTTGAAAATAGTAAAAGGTTGTCTCTGTTTGTTATTTTTCATTTTAAAAGCGTCACTTACGAAATCCACGTTATCGTGACACTGTAGTCCCCTATGCAGTTCGCAGGACTGTAGTTATTTATCAAATAAAAGCAACCTGTTTGCCAGCGCGACAAGTGTATTTCTACAATATGCGTGAAACCGATAAAATGCAGGAGCAAAGTGGAAAGCAAATAAAATAGAATTTTAAATATGTGATTGTGCAAAACACATAAACTTAATAGGGTCATACATATTTGACAATGTTTTTCAATCAAATTCTTTTACACGTAGTAGGAAGCCAAAAATTGCATTGTGACTTACGATATATAGTAATAACTTACATATAATTCCCTAGTCCAACAGTGTACCAGTCATCTAGCAGTCAAATTTCTCTCTGATATTACATAGGACGAGCACCCAAATTTGTAGAAATGAGTGCGGCGAGGATAGAGCTTCCATTCTTTACTCAATAATATTTATTATATTGTACTATCTTATTTTTTGCACCATGTTCGTATAATTTTAACTCCTTCGTCTACAGTATCGTGGGAGACTCGTCGTAAGGAAATCGGGTCGAACATGAGTATCACGTGTGCGAGACGTGGTGTGGATATAGGGTCGAACATGAGTATCACGGGTGCGAGACGTGGTTTTGAAATTGGGCCAAACTTGAGTATCACGGGTCGGAGACGTGGTTTCTAGGTAACACCAAACATGAACAAATACAGTCAACCTTTCTATCTTAGTTACGTGTTACTCTTCGACGTGTTCACACAAGATCGCACGACATGTGACCAATCTTGTTGTCGACTGTAGCATACGCCATCGGAAATTAAATGGTAAGGTAAGGGGCCAAGATTGTTGCAAAGAGAGCGAAGGTACAAAGTTCAGGTCTGTTAGGGAAAACCCTGAGCGATGCATTATGCCCTTAGCATAACCATGTCTGGCCATATTTGAGGAAAATATAGGAAGACGTGTGCATGGTGGATCGGAAGCCAGTGCGTGATTCAGAGTTGAACAGAGTAGAGAGTAGTCTTGAACACAGAATTAAGTTGGACGCAGAGTTGAACAGAGCTATACAATGTTGAGCATTGTGTGAAGTCGAGTAGAGTCGTTGAAAGGTAGACTAAGAGTTGTCTTAGACTGTTCAACTACTCGTTGAATAATTCGTAGATTTATTATTATTCGCACATTTTCATAATATTGTTAATCAATTATTACTATCAATAAACGTTACCACCGTCCGTCTCTACTATATATTAAACAAAACACTGCTCATTACATAACTCTCTAGAAGCAACAACTCTTAGAACGAATTCTCAAGACTTACACTCACGATAAACTCTCATAATCGACTCTCTTGACATCTCTTTTTATACTCACCTTTTATACTACAACTAACTCATATTACACATTGTCAGACGTCCAAAGATTCCACATGTATTCCAGAAACTTGAAGGGTGTGTTCTTCGCGTTAAAGAACATGAGGATAGGTTAGGACCCTAGGCAGAGAAATGAAAAACATAAGTGTTTCGATCGAAGCCTACTAGACAGGCTAAGTGGTCAAGACTATCTAATAGATAGATAATAGATCCGTGCCTTAGACTCAGAATACTATGGGCAAATCGAGGCACTTCTACTAAGATATTGTTAATCAATTATTACTATCAATAAACGTTACCACCGTTCGTCTCTACTATATATTAAACAAAACACTGCTCATTACATAACTCTCTAGAAGCAACAACTCTTAGAACGAATTCTCAAGACTTACACTCACGATAAACTCTCATAATCGACTCTCTTGACATCTCTTTTTATACTCACCTTTTATACTACAACTAACTCATATTACACATTGTCAGACGTCCAAAGATTCCACATGTATTCCAGAAACTTGAAGGGTGTGTTCTTCGCGTTAAAGAACATGAGGATAGGTTAGGACCCTAGGCAGAGAAATGAAAAACATAAGTGTTTCGATCGAAGCCTACTAGACAGGCTAAGTGGTCAAGACTATCTAATAGATAGATAATAGATCCGTGCCTTAGACTCAGAATACTATGGGCAAATCGAGGCACTTCTACTACTTCCACTTGTAGGGTGCGGCGAGTTCAGCCAGCCATTTGCAAGAACCTAGAAGCTCCTTGAATCCCTCTAGCGGTGAGTGCGTGAACTATGAGTCGCAGCACACTCATTCATTCCTTTCCTGTCTCCTGATTATCTAGCATGAAATTTCTCTCGATCCACTGTTACAACGTTGCTAACATTCATTGATGATCACAATTGGACCCCCCCAATGTGTCATACTCGTAAACAGAATTTGCAGCAGCTTAGCGTTATACCGGAACCGTGGTCGCTATTCCGTTGAGCAAGAAACCAATCGCCTTCAGCCGAAAAATCCTCACCGTTCAGTCTCCCGTGGCCACAGACATCGGCCAAAGTGGCGATCAGTCTGCTGGGACTTCGGTGGAACGAGAGATCGGTCCAATCGACCGTCGAATGGTCGAATACGCACCGGTACCGGGTTCTCTAGGGAGCCGCGAACCCGGTGACGGGCTTTAAATAAATAAAGACCAAGAGAAGGGAGCAAGACGTGGCGGCAGGACGAATGGCAGATCTAGGGGAGACAGCATCTTGGGAGCCATGCATCAAGTCCTATTATCCCTAGCAGCCTATCTGGCTGGATGTAACTAAAATCCAAGGGAATGTGCTCGCCTTGTGTCCTCTGGCTCGATCATTCTGGAATTATTCCTGCGGTGACGGCGCGACGTGGTCGAGATTGGCTCGTAGATGAGGATTATGCCGAGATCAGCCGGGTTTTGATGTGGTAGAATGGAGTTTCGCGATTTTTCATGCGGAACCGTTGCTCGGAGACGGTTTTGATGTGGTTTTTCTCCGGGTTCACGCGGATTTGGTTTGCGTTGTGATGTGGGTTTCGCACGACACGTCAGCAATGGTTGTCAAAACTATGTGTAAGGAATCTGATGATACTTATACATTGATAGGAACTTCTTTAAATACTCGCAATTTAGAAATTGTAAGAATTTATGCAAAAGAATTCAGATGTGCATTCATTATTGCGATCAGTTGTGAAATTGTATCAGTATTGCCTACTCATTTATAAAAATTCATCATCTTAACAATGAAAAATGTAAGACCTATGTTTTTGGAATCAGATATCTGTTGCAACTAATTCAGAATTACTATTTCTTTTAGAAACAAGAAATTGAAGAAACTGTCACGTTTCTTGGCGTAACTTTTATTCGAAGTTTCATATTAGTTATGAAATCTTCGTTATACGACTTTATTTCTTTCTTTCTTTTTTTATTGTATCTACAAATTGTTTGAGGAAATGATAAAGGTAGTTGAGAGGAACATTTTTTGGTCAGTAAACATGTGTCCGAATAAGCCGCGTTTCGTAGTAACGAGACTCTGAAAACGAGGAATTTAGGCTCCGGACGTCGAGCAACCCGCCCTACACTGGTCGTTTCCGCCGGCCGGGTTGCTTATCGCCAGGCGCTCGAAACTTTTAAAGCACGATCAGCACACACCATCACTTTGGATTATTCAAATGACACGCACATTAAGTTCGCCAAGTTCGACGTTGTGAAACAATGAAAAAGGCTTTATACACACAGGTGACAAATGTGAACAGCGGCTCTGAAAAGTATTATCTTTCACCTAATTAGGAAAAATTCAAATTCTCTAATGTCTTATTTCACGAATTGATTAGTATCTGAAAATCAATGTATTTGCTTTTCTATTAACTATTCTCATTCCAACTTTTTCAAATTTGTTCACGAGATATTCATTCCACTTTTTATTATTATATTCCTATTATTATACTATATCTAATTATTATACCATATTATTTTTTATTGTTACACAAATATTTCGTGCATCTGTTCTTCTTTTTTATTTAATAGGTAAAATAGCAGGAAAATGAAACTATTTTATATTTTTACGTATAATACACCATTAACTCCTTTGTATTCTAATTTCTAGACAAAAGTCCTTAATTAATTGGGTCATTTAATTAATTAATGACCCATATTTTAAGAAAACGAAGTATAAGCCTCTTTATATCATTTAACACGCTCATGACGATACAGAATCTTCAATTTTCCAAGAATTTTCTTCCTATAAATATTACGTCTATCTCACTTAGACAAGTATCCATTGTCAACTAAAAATATATCAGTCACATAATCTCATCAACATCGTTGAACATGGTTCTTCGATATCAGTATAAGAGCCTGAGAAATGTAAATTCAAGAGAATTTAAACCCAAGCAGTGTGTAAACAAGGGAACATAAATCCAACTAAGGGTATGTCGGCTGTACTGCAACTCGTGAACAATAAACCAACAATCATCCGAAGATTGGAATTATTCTCATCTCATCCAAAACACAAACTCGGCTCTGTAACATTAATTTGCGAAGGGGGTAGCGTGCAACGAATTTACAATTCGTTAATTTAAACGACGCGCAACAGGCGAATAATGGCGCAACGGCTTAGTTTCGTTTGAAACGTTATTTCTCTTGCTGTTTGTCGTGGATTAGTTCCAGTAATATCTCTTAAATCGTTATTGTCGATGGCATTTTCTGGCCTTTACCGGACTTTATTTTCCAGTGAAATATCACCGACCTTCGACTCGACTAAGCAACATCGAGTTGCCCTAATAGCCTCCTTCGCTTTCTGAAATATTAACCTTACTCGATATTAACCTTCGAGCAATTTCCTCGAGTTAGTTGCAAAATTAACAAACTGATTAAAATCGATAATTCTTTCATTTTTATTTCTCCCAGTTATTTTTGCCATTTCGTCAATTTTTGTTTTGGGATTGTATTACCGTCTTTGAAAGTCTCATCATTTGCTTTTACTTAATATGAATTCTAGATGTCGATTTTTATATTGTTTCTCTGAATGTGTCTCTGTCCTAGTGTTGGGATGGGAATTTATTATGACCAATTTCCTGGTATCCTTTTGGTTGAAATGGCCAATGTTTTGTAGCATTTTGGCTTGACAATGTATCCATTTTATATGTGATATTTTGATGATGAAGTATAGAGACACGACAGTCGTAAAACTGTTTGATGGAACCCAAATATGACCACGAGAAAGATAATAATTGGTAGTGTGACGTCCTGGTTCCTAAAATTGACTAGCTGTCTGTTTCCTTTATACGACAATGTTCTATATCCCCAGACGTGATTGATAATACGTTTACACTGGGCCAAAGTTTAATGGGTGCTAAATTTAACATTAGATTTACGGAACCCATCAATTGCTCCAATTATACGATGGTAACAGATTTAGTTAACTTATATTAAGACTGTTAATATAATATATAATTGTTTTTAAGTTGAACTAATCGTTAAAAGAAAAGACACGTGGTTTCCTTCACCTGTCAATTTGACAGGTGTCCTTAGAAACAGGTATACAGATAGTGTCCGTAAACCTAGTGTTAATAGGTGCTAGGTCAGGTCTGAAAACATGATAGCCATAAAGATGATCATTTAAAAGATAGTGGTTGAGATTCTGGTTTTTGAAATACTGCTAGGTCATGTCTAAAAACATGATAGCCATAAAGATGATCATTTAAAAGATAGTGGTTGAGATTCTGATTTTTGAAATTGACCAGATGCCTGTTTCATATACACAGTGTTTTATTTCGAATTTCGAAAGTATTGATTGAAGAAGTACCCACCTGTAATAAACAACTAAATATAGTGTACACAAATGAGAATAATTGTGATGGTACTATGATGACAGACGATTGCATATAATTATGTTTCTACCTAAACGAAAGTCAATATTAACTTCATCCAAAGCAGCTATATGTTTTCAGAGACTGCAAAAAGATGAAATATCTGAAGAAATTCGGTTGGACCCTTTTGGTGGTTCTAGTGTTAAATGGGACACCCTGTATATGTTAATACTATATCTCTAGAGATACTATTTAATAAACGTGGTTGATAACGATTGATAATAAACCAAAATTGAATGGGTGCTATTACCTGTCAGACAAAGAGGCAAGACAGTTTCAGATCGACTTAATGGTAACTCGTAGATGATCGTGCAAAAGATAGTAATCTGAAATTCGATTTTATAATTCCTGGGAGCAATCAGGTGCCTGCTTTCTATTTCCCTGGAGACGCCACTCGACGAACGTGATCAAAGTTTAATAGGTGCTATTGGTCCCTCTATTTCCAACTCTGAAAAAACTACTGTCCGTCTAATACATACAGTTTTATATATATAAAAGATAACACAAAACAAATTTAAGTGACTTTCTTTACGATCTCTAGTTTCCAAATTTCACACAATTTCGAACACCTCTTTCGAAAAGATTGTCCCTCGCTTTCCCTAATTGTTCTTAAAAGCTATCCTCACTCTATCGATCGTCGAAAATATTGCTGACCAATCAGTGGACTATTTGTCAACGAAAATTTTCTATTTGCCTAATTGTCTACTCACTTTCTCTTGCTTTCCTTTTCATTGCTCTTTTTCGTTTAGAGCCCTTAAGACTACCGTACATATACAATATACAATACCTACGATAAGCGTTTATCGTAGATATGAACCGTGGTGGCGCTAGTGAGTTAACCCTTTGCGCTCGGCGATCTTTTCGTTACAGAAAAATAATAATTCGAAGGCTTTCTGCTATAAAATCGACGATATTTTTAAAAGGGTAAATAAAAAATCGTATACAAATTAAGACAAAATAAAATAAAATAATTTTTACTTCGACATTCCACGCATCGTTGGGTAATTTTAAATTTGATGTATTTGTTGCGACGGCAATAATACTTGGAAGACGTGCCTAGCCATCCTTCTTGAGGATTAACAAATAATAAATCAAGACAAGACGAGATGACAGTTGGAAGTCAAAGACGAAGAATCAGACGGTAGCAAGAATTCAAACACAACATATCAAACGGTTTGGAGAAGTCACACGGAACACATCAAAACGGTAGTTGCGAGAAAACGAGAAGTCGAAAACGGAAGACGGAAGACAAGACGTAAAACGGCAAGAGGCGGAATCGATACAACACACGCACAAATCACACATAAAACACATCCAATCGTGTAATAAAGTGTACATACAAGACACCTTGCGCCTTGTTACACCACCTAGGTGCTAAGTATCTCGTAAGGATTCGGCACACTGAGATTAAGGCAGCAACAATTATAACACCGCTGACCTACATTTTAATCCTTTGCCACGCTACAATATTAATTAACATCGATTTATAGAATATGATTAAATAGCGACTGAGGATCGATTCTCTAGTGCAAAGGGTTAAATGGAAAATCGTTTTAAGAACGTTTCGTGAAGGAGTTAAGGTTGACCGGTGTGTTTATAGTGGTGTCTCGTTTAATCTTGTGGTTGGAATATAATAGTATTTTATTACAAATACATTAATATTACAAAATCAATTACGCAATATTAATTCGGCGCGTGATAAGCGTTCTTGGAAATCGAAGAGATTCGATACATGGGACGCTACAAATGAACCAAATTATATTTCAAGTCGACGTAATGGCCGATGAATTTAGTTAACCAAGTTGCTGAAAACTCCAAGACCCAAACTCCCTCTGTTATAAGGTCTTCTGTGTCTAGACCAGGTGGTAGACTGATCCCCACATCGCCTAACACCGTATCAACTGGACAATCGAAAGCCCAAAACACATTCTCCGACGTTACAATTGCTTCCCACCTCCTGCGCGACCTACCAAACACCATGATTCACGAATCGTTCACCAGGACGACGAATTAACGACGCGAAAAGACGGTCTAACTTCTCCCCTTCGGGTGATCCATCATCCCGAATCAAGGCTCGTTTTTATCGCGTTTCCGCGAAAGTTCTTCGACTCTGGTCACGGTCCCCGTCGCCTTTCGTCGGGAATTCGAGTTTTCCCGCGCGTCGCGTGACCGTGGCGCCGATAAAATCGCGGCAGATCGTCTGCTGGACGAAGGGACGACAGGTTGGTCGCGTGAGACCAGTCGATGGATGTTCGCGGACCGTGAAAGTCTCGCATGCGTCGGTGCAATCTGCGTAAAGATCGTGAAATACTGCGGTTTTTATTGCCGACGACGAATTTTGCCTCGTATTAAGCCTCCAGCGGTTGTAGATATTGTTATGGCCACGGGTGGAAGTCGTTCTAGTCGCTTGTTGGGTTAGCTGCCTGCGATAACTTATATCTTCACGACGGAACACTTGGTTCCTTGACTGATGTCCTTGATCACGATGCCACGTAACGTCAGCCAAATGGCAAGTGTCAGGAACTTATTTGGTCAATCAGTCCCTAGCACCAGGTACTCTGTAGTTGGTTGTTAAGGTTTTGTGAGTGTTGGTTTTATATGTGTAAATGCGAATGAGGTTGAATAAGCGAAACTTATGAAACTTATGAAAAAGAATCATTATTAACACGTTGACTGCCATGGGGGTCACCGGTGACCGGCGACGCGACTATTAGTAAAAATACATAATTAGAGTAAATATCGATACTGATAAATTTTTAAATAGTACCATTGTTACTATAATGGTTCGAAGAAATTAATGCCACACAGAACATGCAAAAATAATTTTATTTATACAGAGAAAAGGTGAACCAAAACAGTCGGCACAATATGTCGCCACTTTTTTAGCGCAATTCTTTGCTCTCGTTCTTCCTAGCTGATTCGAATTATTTTCATAGCACACTTTGCAAAATCGCCTTACATTTCGCACACTTCCAGGTTTCTTTTTAAATTCGCGACGACGTTTTTTCTGTACGTAATTGCTCGATGAAATGCAATCTTCGTCATCGGAAC
>NW_016909634.1:24632-98836 GCF_001483705.2 Eufriesea mexicana
TTATTTATTTATTTATTTATTGTAACACATAATTTTCACTCTTCGAATACATTACATTTATTTTTCGTAATTTTGATTTTCTCAATCCATGACATTTATTCTACGTAATTTCTCAATTTCTATCTTTCATTCCCGTTGTTTTTATTTTTCCAACGAAATCACATTTATGTGAGTGTTAGTTTTCCATAGGTAAAGTATTATTGTATGTAAAATTGACGACGCCGATGATTTTCGATGATTCTTTTACTCGTAATCTCACTACTGATCTTCAAACATTGAATTCAAAATTATTATTTTCGTGCAGTAATACTACTGACGAACTTCGTTGTTTAAAAATTTCTTTGTTGGAAATTTTAACAAATCGTTAGTTTGTTTAACCCATTTAACGCGCCAAAATTTTAAGCAGATATTTCCAAGTAGATAACTCTGTATAGTAGACGCAAAAATAATATTTATATTGACTCTTAACGAACAACGTTATTATTATTAATATCTGTGGTATGTAATTGTGTGTTGGTTTTATACGTGTGAATGCGAATGAGGTTGAATAAGTGAAACTCATTTGCCATGATATAAATATAATAATATCTGCGAGGGCAGTCTAGTATGAATGATGTTTGAAAAAATGTTTAGAAGAATGTGCCAGAATAAAACAGTTATGTGAGATCGTCAAAGAGAAAACATGGGGATGTAACGATTAATAAGAGTGTGTGTGTGTGAGAGAGAGAAGAGTTTTCTAGAAAATGTCAATCAATTTTTTGTTTAAGATAGTTTATTGCCAGTTGTTTTCATTATTTAAATATTCTTATCTAAATATACTAGTGTGTTAACTGTTTAAAAACGCAGAAGATATTGGTGTCCATTTCTATCCACAGGTTTAAGGTTCAATCCTGTACGGACTTGGGTCGAGTCAAAATGGACATTTTGGTCCCATGGTCCCATGCGATTTTTCCTAATTAAAACGTTCGGACACTGATTTCTAGTTTTCACCAAAAATTTGCTAGTTTTTTCTATTCAAAGTCACTCAGATTTCTATTGGTTTCCCTGGAGAGACGTGGACTAGCATTCACACCTAGTTTTCATCAGAAATTTAACATTTTTACCATTTTTACCATTTTTACCATTCAAAGGCTACTCTGCGTCCTATTGACCTCTCTAGAGGCTCTCGAACGAACACTCGCGCCTAATTTTCGACAGAAATTTGTCACTTTTGCTATTTTATTTCGAACTGTCTTTAAAGCACCGATCGACCATGGTACATCAATCATCCTTCGTAATTTAACGCGTGGAACAATCGACAGCTGTGACCGTAAATGGATTTACCGGCACGTATGTACGGATGACCGCAATAATGATTCGTTCAAACAGAATTATGCACGGCCGATGCCACGATAACGACGCCACTAAACGCGGACAAATCGCTGTTACACAATTCTACGTCGATGACTGGTGTCCCCGAAACCAACGATGGGCAAAATCGATTAGAATAGAGATTGACTGTCGCCTTTCTTAATATTCTAACCGTTCAGTTACTTCATTGTCGGTTTCCAGTTGCGTTATGATTACTGATCACAGTGAGGAGAAAGGAAAAAAAATAGACATTTTTTCAGGAAAAAATTTATCAAATGAAAAAAATTGTTCCTTATTTTTCTGAATTTTAAACGATATAGAAAATATCAATGGAAATATTTTATAATTTTTGGAGAGAGTAGTGCACATATACAGAGTGAGTCATGACATCTCATGACACAATTTGAGAAATATTTACTGTATAAAAACGTGTTTTGAACGACAAACACACGGTAAAAGGTAAAAGGGAATAGGATGAATTATTTGAAAATATCCAAGTGATTATTAATTTTAGATTCTACTCTTTATGTAAAATTGATACTTTATTAGATTTTAAAAAATATATTTAAATGTTACATTGAAAAGAAAAAGGAAAAAATAGGATAATTTCCATATTGCGATAAAAAAGTACAAAAAAATAGATTATACTGAATGTCAATTCAAAATTATGCAACTGTTGTCCCAAACATAATGTTTTATGGGTTAGTTTGTCTTTTAAACTCAGCTTTTATATAGTCATTATGTTTTTTGGAATTATGTTTGAATTACTAAAAAATAAAATCCTACAGAAATTTAGAAAAGGGAGTAATTAGGTCATAAGTTGGTCTTGTTATTAATATTCGTCATTGTGTTCCATAGACTTGAATATCATTACGTAGAGAATTTTCTAGTAAAATATAGTTTCCAGCAAGAAAGAACATTTATACTCACTTTGACAATGAAAACTTTAACTACAAAGGAATTTGGAATTAAAAGGAATGCAAAGTAGCTAAATTAATTTTCCTTAGTTGGAAATTTCATCTAGCATAAAATTAACAAGTTAGAAAACATCTTTCAGTTGCACCACGACCCTTGGAAGCAAAATACCGTAGTTTAATTCGTCTATATTAATTTAATCAGAAATTACACTAAAGGAGTCGAAAAATTCCTTAAAATAAAATTTGAGGTTTTAAATAACATCTCTCAGCGACTACACGTTTTCAAAAATAAAGTATTCCAGTGCAATGCAGTTATACATATTTTCTACTGTTAAAAGTTTTCCCAGAAGATTTAAAAAATCCCCCAGGACGACGTTGAAAAATAAAAAATATATTGTTTCCGGTGTTGACATAATCCTCAGGAACAAAACATACATGTGCATTGCAAATATACAAATTTTACGAGGTGAAAAACTTCATTAAAAGATTCCAGAAATTTCCTTTCAAATTAAAACTGAAAAATTAATACATCATTTTCAACCGACCACATAATTCTTAAAAAATCTTCGCACGTCGTTGCAGTGCAACACAAGGAATTTTCCATAATGGAAGATTTTATTAAAAAATTTTTAAAACTTGAAATAAAACTCGAAGAATTAAGGCACCATCTTTAATCAACTGCATAATTCTAAGAATAGAAACAGATCCATTCAATGCGAATAAATAAATTTTCTATAACGTGAAGTAACCTTTAAAAATCCTAGAAATTTTCCAAACTAACAGTGGAAAATTAAATGGCCCTTTTTAATTCTCAAAATTATAATAGACCGTCATAGAACGAGTAAATAAATTTTCCTTAATTGAAAGTTTCATTTAAAAATTCTCGAAATCCCCACACTGAAGTTCGAAAGAATAAAACACCCTCTTTAACCAACCACATAATCCTTAATAACGAAACACTTATGTAATGCGATTAAATAAATTTTCCATAAGGAAAACCTACCCTCAAAATCCTAGAAATTCTCCAAACTAAAATTAAATCATCCTTTTTAAGTTTCAGAAATGATAATAATACATATTTGTAGTATAACTAAATAAATTCTCCATAACCGAAAATTTCATTACAAAATTCTGGAAATCTCCTAAATTAATATTTCAAAAATTAAAACACTATTTTTAAC
Organism: Eufriesea mexicana; assembly: GCF_001483705.2. Taxonomy (NCBI): domain Eukaryota; kingdom Metazoa; phylum Arthropoda; class Insecta; order Hymenoptera; family Apidae; genus Eufriesea; species Eufriesea mexicana. The sequence goes on from NW_016909634.1 coordinate 28,081, forward strand.
CAATCACATAATTTTAAGAAAAAAAACAGATCCATTTAATGCGAATAAATAAATTTTCTATAAAGTAAAACAATCCTTAAAAATCCTAAGAATTTTCCAAACTAAAATTGGAAAATTAAATGGCCCTTTTTAATTCTCAAAATTATAATAGATCATCGCAGTACAAGTAAATAAATTTTCCTTAACCGAAAGTTTCATTTAAAAATTCTCGAAATCCCCACACTGAAGTTCGAAAGAATAAAACACCCTCTTTAACCAATCTTTTCAATTCTCAAAAACAAAACACATATGAAACACTCGATTAAATAAATTTCCCATAACCAAGGACTAGAGCAGAAAATCCTATAAATTTCTCGAATTAAAATAAAATTGAAATAAAATTAAAGTTAAAATTAAATCATTATTTTTAACTGACCACGTAATTCTCAGCACCGCGGCATATCGTCGTAGCGCACCTAAACGAATTTCCCACAGTCAGAGGTTTCTCCAGGAGATGGTAGAAATCCTGCAGGAACGTGACCCACCCTCCGATTCCCCCACGAGGGTTGAATCTATCACGGGAGTGAAAATCCGCGGGGGTTGCGAACGGGCTATTACACAAATTATAGTGAAACACGGGCGGTGAAGAGGGGACGGGCACACGCGGAGTAAGTTAAATAGGATTCCTAGGGACATTTCGATCTGCCGATTTCGCGGATCCTCTTTAGCCGGCAGCCTCCGCCAGCTAATCCTCGACGTATGTCGCGATTTCGCGATCTGCATACTGCTTAGCCACCCCTGGAGTAATTTCCCGGGGACTTAGGCTCGGTTCTCAACGGCTGACGCCGCGCAGGGAACGGTTTGCCCAGCGTATTAAGTCGTCGCCGCGGCAGGATTAACGATCGCAGCGCCGCCTCGCGATTTCGTTTGCACTTAACCTGTGTGCGCTCGCATTAGATTCGGCTTTGTTGCCTTTGAGAATTTCCTGTCGAAAGGAAAATATTCCCCAGACGAAATTACTTAACTGGGGCAAATGCTAATCTCTGCGAATATCTGTGGCGAGAGGTAGATCTTATAAACAGTCCCTTTTATTGTAAATAAACCAATAAGAGGCTATGCTAGGAACTATTTTAAATTCGCGAGCACGTGTAGAAGAGTACGAAATTTTTTTCTTCGTCGCATCACGGAAACTTGAATATAGGTTACGTGAAGTTTGTTCATCATTGATGGTGATTACTTGTGTGAGTATTAGCAATTTCTTATGGTATAACGTGATAGTTGTATTATAGCCGATTTTAAAGTAATATAGGAAGATATTCGAAATTCTTTCGTTGGTTAGTTATTACGTAAGTATGTAAAATAATTGAGCAATTGCAGAAAATAATTTTAAATAATTTTAAATGTTTTCTAAGTGTTGAAAAAGTATTCCAAGTCCTCTTATTGATTACATATAGGTTAGTTATATGAAATAATTAAACGATTGTGAGAAGCAATTCAAGAAGAAAAGAAAACTGGAATATAGGTTATGTTAATCATATGAAATATGTAGGTATACAAAATAGAGGTTATGTCAAGCACATTAATGATAGTTGATCGTGTTAATATCAGCAACTGCATGCAATAATAAAATATAATACTTGTCACTGTTAATTAATATTTAATTTAAATTAATGTAGATAGTTTCTATAAATTTGTTTAGATATTATTTACTTATGTGAAATAGTTAGATATAGAGAATAATTTCAATAATTAAGGAAACCTGAATATAGGTTATGGTGCACAGATTAAACAAGCATATTGAAATAGGTTATGTTATGATATATTTATTGTATATGTACATAATATATACACGATTATAGATTATACTAAGCATACGAATTCTACAATAGTCGGTTGTATCAATATCAGCATTTTCATGTAATACGACCTAATAATTCTCATTAGTGATTTTCTAGTGAATTTAGAGACCAAGAGAGTTTTAAGAAAAATCTTCAATTTTCGGGAAAATTATTCACGACAGTCTGGTAAATGGTTAAGCTCTCTTTGGTGACAAGGAGAAACATCTTAAAATTCAAGCTACCGTGAGGTAAAGGTTTGATATCTTCTTCTGCTGAATATTTTTTAACGTACCTTGTAATTCCATAAACGTATATAAATATGCACTAATGACGTAGGGAGACTCGTGAGGTTTTTTGATAATCCTTCTGTACAAAGCTGAATGCGTAATGCACGAGGTAGACGATTCAATTTTATGGCTTAAAATGTATGCTTCTTTCTGCGAAAAAATGTAGCTGGCTGTGAATGCAGTAATTTTTTCCAGTATTTTTAATTATTTTTCGTGCTGCCTTGATGAAATTTTGCAAAGTTTCAAAGCGTGATATTTTCCTCCATTATTTCGACGACTCCTTATAATTACTCGGCCAAGTGGTCATATGATAAAATCATATATTCTGCCACGACAATTAATTTGCTCGACGATTGTGTTCGCACCCCTGTTCTAGCAGATGCACGCAACTCTCGATGAAGTGTCTTGCTAAATTAAGAAAGTATATTAATTTCTGTTTCAGGTAAGATTTCTGGCTTCTTTGGCTCCGTTTCCTTTGGCACGCGAGCGTCTCGGTAAGTTAATTAAATTTTTCTCCTAGCATCGTTGCTTTCACCCCGCCATCATAATTATAAAAGAAAGAGGCAAACAAAATTTATCTGCTAGATCGTGTTATTACGAAAGCTGCATTACGTGTCTATTTCAATTAGTATTTCGGAACTTGGATGTAATTGGATAAATTCTGAGGGAGCAGTTACAACTAATATTTTTTTCCAAAAGAATTTTTTAAGGGTCTAGGGAATTTACTAAAACTCTTTTCTCCTTTGTGCAGTTAGAAATAGATCTGTATTTTTTTGTTAACTTTTGATATTGTACATATGTGAATTACCAAATGTATTTTGGAAGATTCTGATAAATTTTGTGAAAATATTCATTAATTTTATAGAAAAATGGATTTCTAGCGAATTATCAAAGTGTTTAGCGTATGGATGAATTCTCTAGGGAATTTGAAGAATATTGTGAGAAAATTTATGCTTTTTCTTGGGAAACAAAGGATTTCTAATAAATTTCTGGATCTTATGGAGTATAAATTAAAGAATATTTTATAGGGATTCGCAAATGTAATTGAGAAATAAAAAATTCCTCGTAAATTACGTAAATATCTAGGGAAGTTTTTTCTTCCTCACTTCAGGTCCCCTTAATTCCACTAGATTCCAATATTCTGGAATACTTCTTCCATATCACCATAGAATTTACTTCGCGTTTAAAATAATTCTATTATTCCTTTGATCTAGGGAATTATTCGCATAGGACATTTTAAAAAGATCACCAGTACATTAATTTGTAGTGCTTTTCACTAAATAAAGCGTATTCGGTACACCTATTAGGCATTTCAAATTCAACTGCAGCAGATCAGTAAAAATAAGTAGGAATAAAGTCCCTAAAAATTCCCTAGTTACTTTCAGCAGACAAACCATTGCCTGCAGGTTAAAAGTCCGGACTAACTCGATATCAAGGACGACGAAAAACGACACCCAAGACGCGAAAGGTGTCTCGTTAATTAGAGGTGGTCATGATCTCGAAGATTCTCAACCCCTAGTAATTATTTCATTTGCCACATCTCAATGTGACATTAATTAACGAAGATACTTGACCAAGCGAATATTAGCACGTCAGACGTGAAGTTAGTTCCATTCTTACCCTTGTTTAACCTTCGTTCCACCTTATGATATAGCGGTCGCGTTTAATTAACGATATCCTTCCCTCTTTCTCTCCTCCACCCTTCCCCTACCAAATGGAAATCTTCGTGTCTGGAGGATTAGCAGATTCCTCGGTGTTGGTCTTAAAAGTTCGGTTAGAGAGATTAGCAAGATGTTTAAGTATTTGTTTCCTTCCTGTTTCCGTTCCTTTTTTCTCTTATTTATAGAGAAATCTTATCTATATAGGAAATGGTAATAATTTGTAAAGTACTTTGACATAATCAGTAAACAATACGGTATTTGTTAGATCGATTTCATTAAATTTTTGCATATTTTATTGCTTTACTTTTTGCATGAAATAATTTTTCAATTTTGTAATTGAGGACAGAAGCTTTTGAAAAAAATATTTTTTTTAAACGTGCCTAAACTTTTCGATATTTAATTATATTGTTTTATTGTTAGATTCTAATAACACCTTCTTTTATAGTCTGCCTTCCATAGCAAACAACTTTTCTACCATTTAAAACAGAAATTTAACCCTTTAACAGAAACTCTTAACCCTTTGTACTCGAGAGGTGATCCTCGGTCACCATTTCATAAAATTTGAAAGATCGATATTAATTAATATATCAAATTTAATGTAATGTAACAGTGTGCGAAGTATCGAAATCAAATAATTCTACAATTCTATTATTATATTGTATAATTCTTTATTTACTGCTCAAAAAAGTATCGTCAATTTTTTAGTAGAGAATCTTTGAATTTCTACTCTTCTCTAGCCAAAAAATCGTCGAGTGCAAAGGGTTAGTATGCACAGTCTAAAATCACCCTTCAATTTTCAGAGAATTGACACATTATCGAGTTATTTCTTAGTCACATCCTTGCATCATTTTTTAAAATTAATACTTCTTCGACTCCCCCAAAATTCTCATAAATACTACCCTAAATATAAAAGTCCTAAATCCACCCCTTTGCCTATAAATTCGTTTCCATTTCCCAAATAATTAGTATATCGTCAAATTATCTCTAAATTTTGTTACAAATCTTTAATTCTTCACGATTAACCCTAGTTTTGACCCCTTTCCTAAACTACCCCTTTTCTCACGAAATCTTCAGGTTTCATTTATCATTAAATGAAGATTCTAATGACTCGTCACAATTTCTCAGGATTAACACCAATTTCGCTCTCGACTTTCCCCAGTTTTTAAAAAATTAAGCACAACTCTCCCCTCTTTTTGTACAAACCAGGACCATTTTTTCCCACAAATTTGTGCCATCATTTTCCTCATTCGTTCGTTCAGCTTGGATAATCAGGTTACCTCTCTCGAGGGTGCCGATTGCTGAAGCATTCTCGACGACATCAAGGGTGAATCGGTTCGTTGCACGATCGATCCTGATCGACACTGCTCGTTTCTGAACAATCAGAGTCCCGAAGAACCCATCGAATGTGCTCTTGTGGTCGCCACCAACTTCGGACGTTTTTCCGTCGAGGACCACTGGATGATCACGCCTTCGAATTTCGATTCTCTCCCCTGTTTTCTCCCTTTCGTCCCTTACCAGTCACCCCGATGGTAATCTAGGTCTCGGGCAAACAATTCGAGTCTAGTGTTCTGGATGATGAAGAGGGAATGGGAACATTATGTTCCGGCGTTCTCTAACAGGGCTGTCTCTAATTTCTGTGAATCAGGTATAATATTTTCTTGTTCGAGTGAACAATTATGATCACATAAATCGAATATTAACCACTTGCGCTGGAAAGACGCAATAATCATAAGTAATTCTTATAAATTAGCACTTTACCGACCGGTAGCGGTTCAACGTTATACGCACGTCCCGCTAATCGCTCAGCTGCAGATCCTCCCTGGCACCCTTTAACCCTTTGCACTCTGCCACTTTTTCGTTACAGGAAAATAGTAATTCGAAGACTTTCTGCCATAAGGTAAACGATATTTTCAAAACGATAAATAAGAAATCGTATGCAAATTAAGACGTAGAATTATTTTACTTCGATATTCCACGCATCGTTGGGTAATTGTAAATTTGATATATTAACCACTTGCGCTGGAAAGACGTGTCACGCACGTCGCATTGCTTTTGTCGCAGAATCGCCAACGACGTGGTACACACGTCGTCAGGCAATTGGCACAGAAACACTGAACCGTTTTGACAAACGCGTCTGTGAATTTCTTGACAGCGCAAGTGGTTAATATCCAAATTTTTATTAGAAATTTTTAACTCGTATCATTGCTTCTTCTACTGTATTTATTCTTATGTAGGGTGTTATATTTGAAGTCTCGCACTCAATTATTTCCCAAACTATAGCTCGTGTAAAAAAATGTGTCAAATGAAACTTACTCTATTTCAAGGGGGGTATATTATAATAATCATAAATTTTTGCTAGGGCGACGTCCTTCCGAGATTTCAAGATTGATCTGTGTTTTCTTTTTAATGGAACAGTATATTTTTTTATGCAAAGAGATAATGCATTTCAGAGTAAATACGTTGATCTGAATACTTTGGTGTTTGAAGGTCGTTCAAGATCATTTGAAACTGTTTGAAGTTTACCTTTGTTGTGCACTCAGAAATACCACTTTATCTGATGTATTCTAAAGGACGACCTCCGACATTAATACACTGATTAATTCTATCTGCGAATGATAGTTGCAACATCCTCGAGTGTTCTCCAATTATTGGGTTGGCAAGAAAGTACTTTCGGTTCTTTAGTGTGAAATAAAACTCTATTTTTTCTATACAGTAAATGAACTTTTATCGGTCAAATATCTTCCATTCTATTCGATGACCTTTTGCCTTCTTTCTGGTAACTTCGTGATCCCGCGCTCATGGAATTTCTGGTCCTTATCTGCAGAAAACTTAACCAAGTGCTTAAATCTCGGAAAGTCGACCAGAACGTTGTGGGTATCTTTCAGTGAAAAATCTTCGGACCGAAATTTTTTAAACCAATTCTGACACGTGCGTTCCGTTAAACAATCAACACAATAAACTTCTCGTATCTCTTTGTGAGCCCCAGCCGCATTCTTGCCTTTATGAAAATAAAAAAAGTAAAATGTGTCGAAAATGCTTATTTTTGCACTCCATGTTGAGACTGACCGTGAACTGACAGTTATAAACGAAATTACACGGAATTTCACGAAATAGTAACCTAAAGGTATCGACTACCACATCTCAAAAGAAAAAAATTCTAACATTGACAAAAGAATAACTAAACAAGCATAACATTATTTACCGATGCAAACCGAAATTACTTTCTTGCCAACCCAATAATTTGACTGATCCGGCCTTTCATATTTTCACGGGTGGTGAAATGGAATGAAATGGATAAAATCTCAGAAGAAAAGGTCCAGTGGTGTTAAAAAGGATGTTACTTCCTCTTTCTATCCAAGCACAAGGAAATACATCGTTCAGTATTTCTCAAACTTAATAATTGCAGGAATAAAGAGCAATTCCTGAGTGCACAACAAAGGTAAACTTCAAACAGCATTAAATAACTTTTAACGATCTTCAGGGACCAAAGTATCGAGGGCAATGCATTCACTCTGAAATGCATTATCCACTTACATAAAAAAAATATACAGTTCCATTGAAAAATACCAAGGCCACCTTGAAATCTTGGAAATACGTACACCTGGAAAAAATTTATGACAATTATAACATGTCCACTTTTGAAACAGGGTAATTTTCATTTGAAACATTTTTTGAAACGTGCTATAGTTTAGCAAATGAGACAAACGAAACTTGAAGTAGGACACCCTGTGTAATTTTAGAAATTATATCCACGATTTGAGTAAACATCTTGAAATTCCATATCTAATTTATCGGATGTCTAAATTCAGTAATTCTTGAAAGCAACACGTAATCGTCGTATCATTGTATTCTTAGAACTCTTACAGTAAGTGTTACACATTTTTGTTAAGATGTTTACATCGTTATCTCACACGAATACAAAGCATATGGACTAATCCATTCGTTGATAATCTGACTCGATTATCATGTTTTCTACAAAACTGACCTGTCATCGAGTACTCATAAACGTGGATGATGAAACATAATGAAAAGTTAAATTTTAGTGATTTAATAGTCTTCCAATGACTATTAATTAGAAACACTTTAAACACTGTATAATATTAAATATATATTTAATTGTAGATAAATAATTTAAGTACCTATTGCACGTCTCCCTTTTTCCCTTTTCTTTTTCAAATACAAGTCATTTATGAAAGTAATTATCATATAAAAGTCAACATATAGACGTATAACTTCGATAATAATCGAGAAAATTAAAAAAAGAAATTGATAAATGATTTAAGATGGTTGAAAGCTTCACTCTTCTTCGAATCGATAATTACTCCAAGCTGGTGCATTGAAAGCACAGCTGTTTATAAAACCCACTGACAGAGTACACGGGTTTCTACGTATTAATATAGAAATTATGTCGTTTCGACGAAATTTCGAAATGGCTTCCGTGAGCCGTTGAATCCTCAACTTCCGGAGGAGGTCAATCCAGTTAAAACTCGAGCAGCACTCGCCTCGTTGGGAGTGTGTTATTTAAATTCTGTTAAGATCGATGTTCACCGAAAAGTGGAGAAATAGAAAATTCAGTAGAATACCAAGGAAACACTATAAGAAATAGTAAAAATCGAAGAAAGAGTAGAAGAAGGAGAAAAGGGAGAAATGGAAATAATAATCAAAATTCACAGAGTACAAAATTGATAAATAGTGAAATAAAACCTAGCAGAAGAAAAGAAATAGAATATCCACGATAATCCGCGAATAGTGAAATAAACAATAAATAATTATAAAAAATCAGATCTCAAAGAATTTATCCTAAAATTTCTACCAATTCCTCCATATAAGAAGGAAGAAATAAAAATTGTGAATTTAAATGTGATGTAATAATTACAAAAGGGGAAAGAAGAGCAATGAATAGAGTAACGTAAAGTAGTTAAAAAACGAAGGGTTAAAATGAAACAAATATATGGAAGTTTGGTCAAAAATTACGTTAATCAGTGGTTGAAAGTGTAGACACAGGACCAGGGAGGATCAGAATTAAATTTACTAGAGAATCGAAAGCAGAAGGCTGTTACTCGACTATTGACAAAGAGGAAATGCGATGAAAGGAAAGGGAAGAAAAATCCATCAAATGAGAGGGAAAATTTAAAAAAAATAGAAACGAAGTAATTAGCGAAACTTGATGACACGAATGAAGAACGATCATTGAAATTATTTATTTCGAATGAACTTATGTTGACGACTCACTATAGAAATGGGATTAAAGACTTCGAATATTAATTTACAACACTTTGTTTTATTCGTCGATTCGAGATTATCGATGAAATTATTTATTCCTAAGGACCCTATCGATTTTATCGACATGAACTCGATGATGTCAATTTTAATCATGTTTATTAAGAGAAATTTACTCTACGTTTATTACATACTTCATCGTGAGACATTTTATTTTCTCTTCTATACTGAATATTCTTTAGTACTATCAACTTAATTATTCGAGAGAATTCATAAGAAAATTAACACTTCATTTCATTATCACTCATAATTTAGAAGAAAATTTTTTAAAATGACGTATTTTGGAGATAGATGTTAAAAGAAATAAATTATACGGAAGAAATTCTTCTGCAAAAATGATGTGCTATTTATGTGTAATTTTCTTCTCACGGAAATGCAAGGAAACCGAATGCTGCGAGCTATTTGAGACTCTGGCAACCTCTCCTTAGATATATTTGTCCACGGCATCTAGCATAAGTAAGATTTTTCCAAACATTCCCGAAAATGCATACACCACGGAGAGTTGAACGAACTCGTTGCTCGATCTAACAGAATATATCAAGCAGGAACTTAAACCCGCCTCGTAACTCGAGCTACTCCGCATATCGATATTCCCAGATTCTATCTACATAAACTATCGTGATATCTCCATTCGAATTCTAAATACCCCATTAATGCGAAACCACTGTCACACATCACAAACGACCAACAATGCGGAACATCACACGAAAGCGTACCTCCGCCTGTCCACCACTATTCACCAGCCACCCGTTCTCCCTCCCCTATCACTAAACACCACCGTAGAGAAAACCCTATACAAGCCAGAGATCAGTCACTAGCACCCACGTTCCCCCGCGAGGAAGGAATCAGTCTAACCTCGCCAGCGAGATACTACCCACGGTGCGAGAGTCCCTCGAGCAGAGTCACTCGATCAGGAGCGAGAAGGAGAAAGATAGATAGCCAGAGTGGAAGAAAAAGAGACGAAAGCGAGCGAAACAGGGTTAGTAAAGACACACCGCTGCTCACTCGGCCGAGCTCACTCGCGGGCGAGGAGTGGGGGTCGACGTGACTGGTGGGGGAAAGGCAGAACGCGAGCCGTGGAGCCGCGATGAGGACCGCAGACACGCTAGCGCGCAAACTCGAACCGGCTCGTGCAGTTCCGCCAGCACTCGGCGGTGGCTCGCTCCCGATTGGCGACGCTAGCTGCGCCGGGGTGTGAGGAGCAGGGGGTAGCGTTTGAAAGCCGCGTATACGCGGCGACACGACCCGGCCGTGGCGACGGTGGCGGTGGAGGCCTACGCGGGCGCCGCGAGAGAGACGCTGCTCTCAGTTGTGTCAAGTTAGGCGATCGAGTAGGACGCTCTTTAATCGTTCCCGCCTCCGAGTTACTCTCTCACGTACACACACACCGCCTCACACACACACTCCCACACACACTTCTCTCCTTCTCTCTTTCTCTACCCAGTGCAGGTCGGTCCTCCGCGGCAACAGCTCTCCAAGCCAACGCGACACAGTACACACGTGCACACAGACAGACACACACGCGCGCCCGACCGATATCTGTCTTTCCGTGCTTCTCTACCCCGTGTCCCGTGTCTCCGGCGAAAGTACACGCGTCTATAAGTCGTCCTTTTCGCCTAAGTTCCTGCCTCTGCTACGTGATCCTCGCTACGTCCTCCGTACTCTCTCTCGCCGTCGGTGTCCACCTGGTCCTCCACCGATCGCCCGCGGTGTCCGGTGTACTCTCTGTCTCTCTCTTTCTCACTGTTTACGCCCGCCCGTTTCGCTGGCCACGCGCGCGTGCCAGCCGGCCGAGAGAGTCCATCTCACGCGGGGACCAGTCCAGCGCTAGTGTGAAAACGGTCGACACGTGATTCGCCGTGTGCACGAGAGCCCGTCGAGGCTACCACTGGGGTTCCCCTCTTGGGAGATTCTTGGTCGAGACGCATTCAAGCAGCAGCCAGCTGTCACGAAGAGGCGCATGTATGCACCGGCTCTTTGATCATAGTCTCACTGCCCTCCCCCACTGTCCGACCGTGTGTGTGTGTCTGTGTGTGTCGAACGCGAGTCCCCGTGTTACCAGCGGCCAGTGAGGGAACCGGTCGGGGATTCAAGGGGAAGAGAGAAAGAGATAAGGCTTCCTCTTGCCAGCCGTGCGACGAGTGTACAGGGTTCAAGGTCGCACACACGGTGAACCAGGGCCCCCTTGGTGTCCGTACGAGTCGTCGAAGGGGGAGAGAGAGAGAGAGAGAGAGAGAGAGAGTGAAAGAAAGAAAGGAAGAGAGAGTGAGAGAAAGCGGGAAAAGAGAAGGGGGAGATAGATAGATAGATAGATAGAAAGGGAGAAGGCGCCGAGAATCTGGAGCAGGAGGATCTCTTAAAGCGGAGCGGCGAGAAGAGGCCGGCGAAAGAGGGTGGAAGAGGAGAGCCTGCGGGAGGAGTCGCGAGGCCGGGATAGAGAATTATATTTTTGTTGCCGCGGCGGGCCGCGATTCGTGGGTGCTAGACAGCGCTATCGATAGTCGTTCGGACGTTAGACGTTTGCGCGTCTATAGAGAGGGTAGCTAGTTACGAGAGGGAGTACGGGCATAATCCCACCCGCCCTCTCTTTAGACATAACACGTTCCCCTTATGTAAGTACTAGGATATTAAAGTAACTAAGTATATAAGCGAAAGAGAAGGTCGCGCGTGAATAATGAGCGACCGATCGCGCTAAAGAGAATCGCGTCAAGACAATCAAGCACAGTAGCGGGTTTGGGCATAATCGAGAGGAATATAAAACGGGTGGGAAGTGAGAGGGAGAGGTGGTAAAGAGCACGCGGTCTTACCCCTCCCCTGCGGCAAGCCGAGTGAAAGAGAGTAAACGAGTATTCGTGTCTTCATGTGATCTCCAGCCTCTGTACCGAGTCTACTTCTGTACACGCTCTATACGATATATATATATTATATATATATAAATTATTATCTACATAGATATTTATGTATATAAACTTCTACATATATATATACACACACACATACGATATATATATATATATTTACACTTATATACATACGTTTATATGTATACACCCTTCGCACATATCCGATCGTTGGGCCGAGCCAGCTGATCCGGACCGGAAGTAGAGCAAGGCCCGACCGTCTTTTCCCTGTCTGCCCCGATTTCCAGGGGCGTTCTCTGTCAATCTTCGTGACAATCATTTTCGGCTAGCCCTCTTAGCTATACTTCGACTAGGTGAATCTCTTTTTAAAATCGGACCGCGATCCGTGCACCTGTACCCAGGGATCGCGACACTCGGACGAAGGAAGAACAATCACGAACCCACGTACCTACGACGTTTCAATTAACGTGCGAGCGAGCCGTGCGAGAGTCTTTGTCTCTCTTCAACCGCTCTACCCCCGACACGCGACACGCACATCCCTCTACGTGTGCGTATCCCGGTGCGCGCGCGTGTATCTCTATGTATGCGTCGGTCCGTGTGTGCCTGTTTCTATCGCGTGCGTGCGTCTGGTACCCGGCCTCCCTGTGTTTTTACCTTTGCACGGCGCACAACCACCCCTCTGGCCCCCTCTAACTCGCTCACACACCTTGACAATCATCGTACTTCTAACCGCGGAGCGATCGCTCGTCTAGACTAACCTAAGTCTCTTCGCACTATCACACTTTAGGCTTTAAACCGCGTCTTCTGCGCCCGTGAGTGTATGCGTGTCACGGCTGCACCAGCGTGTGCGTCCGTGTCCTCTGCGAGCCTGAGTATATGTCTCTGTATGTGTGTAATAGCACAGTAAGGACCGTAGTGGCGACAGCCGTCTAATCTGATCTACAGCGCGCGTGTTAGCTCTTAAGGTGTAGCAGTTAGGACCCCCCCACCCAGAGCACATCTAGAGGCTCTCTGACGTCTCACGTCCGGACGACTATACCCGAAAACCTAATTCGTGAACAGGCGAACGGAAAGCCGAATCGAACGGAATCGTTGGTGATCGAAGGGACACGCGGAGTTAATTAGAGATCCTGTTTTCACTGGCCTCGCGGTTCGATCTCCGCGCCGAGCTTGAGCTCGCGGGAACCCGACATCGGTCTAGAAGAGGAATAGAGGGGACGACAATCAGCCAAACTGTGGTGGCCATCGTGCGAGTTAAGCCGAACGAGCAAGACGGAAGCTCGCCATCATCAGCCGGCGTTGGAACGCGGCTGGCCCGGTGAGGAACGCGGCGGCAGGTTCTTCTGGAGGCTGCACTCGTTGGCCGCGACAGCAGGCGGCCAGGGCCTGTTCCTACCCTCGGCGGGGAGCGGCAAGTGCTGGTTAGCGGAGACGATAGGCGCCGACGAGGCACGCTCCTCCATCACCACGTATTTTCATTCGTACCCGTTTGTCCCGGGTGGTGCGGTGTCCCTGCCTCCGCCCCTGCTGAAACCTGGTAGGACACCTCTTCGCCGGCCAGCAAGCCTGTAACATTGGCTGCAGTTGCACCTGCACGAATATCGCCAATTGTAATCCGCACCACCAACAGCACCATCACCATCAGCAGCAGCATCATCACCAGCAGCAGCAGCATCATCATCGCCCGCTCGCCGCAACCTCGGTCCTCCTGCAACCGGTCGAGCACATCAAAGACACCATGGTGAGTTCCGAGATTTCATTTTTCTCGCCATTTCGGAAAATATGTACAAAGAATTTGCAAGTGAAATTGAGCAGAGCGCCAAGTATTGCATATTCGGACAATCTTGGCTTGCTCCTTGTTGGATGCGCGGTATTAAACCATTAAATCATATGGATGTGCAAGTGGCGAGGATTAATATCGTATCTTGTACAGAGTGATGACAGTACCTTCGCGTAAACACAGCTAAAAATCTCAGATAAGGTTCTATATTCGTGCACAGTGATCTGACAAACGTGTGCAGCGATTAAATCAAAGTTCCAAGTGTTCGGGTTTTCTTAATAGGCGTTACTATCTTTGAAAATACACTAGCCAGCGAATCTTCCTCTGTATCTTTATCAGTTGGGTAGATTGAAAGTGATAGAGTAGGTAAATAAGGATTTTGGTTTGGTTTCGTTGTTTTTGGCTAACTAGGAAGTCGACTCAGACTGTGGAGTTTGGCTGAGAAGTATGTGGAATATTAGATTCCTGAAATTTTTGTGAAGTACAACAGCCTGTTTCTTTTCTATGGTATTATTTCTACTTGGTGCAGAGGAGAGCTTTGAACTTTTAGAAATAAAGCATCGTTCAAAAGGATACTTCAAATTCATTGAAGTATCTTCCTACTGGTGTGCCATTGAGTGTTTTGATTTAGTAGTCCCTGTTGTTCCTGGATTGAGAACTTTTCATAGTCTTTGATGTCAGAATTTCCTTTGGAAAATCTTGGAGATTACCTAATCTTCTGTAGTTTGACATTGGACTATGACAGTAAGAGAATATGAAGCTGATCATGACATTGAAGTATTCTTCGTTGATACTATCTTTTAGGTGTTTTGGATCAGTCATTTTTGCTGTTTTCGAATTTAGCACTTCTGCATAAGCTTCTGAGGCTACCAAGAGTGAAACCAGCTACATCAGTGACTTTGGTGGATCTCTATTGTGCTAAAACACTCAGAGAACTCTGAGTCGAATGGACACTTATTCGTTATTGTTTTGTGCATTATACAAAATGATAGGGTAGAGTAGAATAACTGAATTTTGCGTAATCCTACAAATTGGAAAATTAAACACATAGTGCTCCTTTTTATATATCCATGGATATTTGAAGGATTTCATTTTCAGAAAACGCGTATCGAATTATTTAAAGAAAAAGTTCTCTCGTGCATAGGATTTTTTAGTAAATGTCTGTTATGTGAAATAGGGAATTAGGTAGAGTCCATGCTTGAAGAGTAAAAATGGGAAGCCACCATATGACCATCCAATTTAATCTTCATACGCTATTCCATAAAAATTACCGTTGGCTATAATGAAATTTTTTTTTATGGGGAGAGCAATATGTTAATTGTGAAAAAGTAGCTCTTTACATTGGAATTACGATAATGAACTCTTTAAAAATACACACTCTTCTCTTCAAATTAATTGGCCAAGCCAGGTCAGAAGCAGGAACTTCATAATTTAGCAGATTCTTATGAAGAAACGTTTCTTTCTTACGCAAATGAATTTTATTCACAGTGACTTATGAACTGGTATTGTCAGTTTTATCTGACGTAACGATTTCTCGTACAAAGTACATTTTAAATGAAGCATGAATGGGATAAAAGAAAATCACAAGAATTATGATTTTAATAATTAAATTTACGCCAATACAACTTTGCAGCATTGAAAATGTAAACATCACGTTACTGTCAAATTGACATGTTACGTTCGAAGCTAGAGCAAGATCAAAATTTGATGTTCAATCGGTATCAGTTTTTAGCTTCGTGAAACTTTTATGTGATCACTTCTAACTCTACCAAATCTGGTGAAATTTTCTTCAAAGTTTTCTAGCAAATAAGGTTACTGAAGAACAAAATACATATTCGTAAAATTTCTTTTGTGAGACTAGTTTAGAAAATTCTGTGATCGAGCTTAAGATTTTTACGTTCAGTTTAGAGCTATTATAGTAATTTTAGCGTAGGAGTCGTTTGATTGCTATGGTATTCTTTTCATCCCATTGGTAAATTCTTTACCATAAAATTCGCAGATCGTCAGAAACTCATTCGGAATTCAATTTGAAATTTTCTGTCATAACATTGATCTACAAATTGCTAGGGTATATACTATTTATATACCACTGTATACCACTGATACCTCATTATGAACTCTTATAAAATTCCTCATGAAATCGAAGGAACCGTAATTCTGGGTTAACAGACTCTTTTATTAAGACTGAATATTAAAGGCATTGAAATTAGAGAAAGATCACAAGTTTTGGAAATACAAATGACACAAAAATCAGATTATCCGCATATTCAGTTTCGTTTAAAAAGAATTAAACGTAATCCCGAATTTCATTTTCTTATCCAACCCTTAATCTCTTAAACGAGGAATATGTGCCAACTCGTCATCCAGGAATTGAATAATTAATTTATCAACTGTCTCCTATTTTTATTACATTATTACTTCTAAAGACTCCAATTGATCTATGACCAAAAAATAATCCACTTAAACACCCTAGAATATTAGTCTAAAATCTCAGTGATCGTTATCAAGTATTGACTCTACCCGTATCATTTTCCAACCAAACATTTCACCATCAGTAATCATCATCAATAAGATAACTGTGTAAGCAACTTAATCCTTTACACTCGACGATATTTTTGTTACAGGAAAATAGTAATTCATAGACTTTCTGTCATAAAATCGACGATATTTTTAAAGTGGTAAATCGTATGCAAATTGAGACGTAGAATTATTTTACTTCAACATTCGACGCGTCGTTTGGTAATTTTAAATTTGACATATTAATTAACATCGATCTTCAGAATCTGATTAAATGACGACTCTCGAATGCAAAGGGTTAAATCATGTATTATATAATACGAAAAATCGTAAGAGGAAAGCCTGATAAGCCCTGTTTGCCCTGACCGTTAGCCCATCTCCGAAACAAATCTCATAATCTTCCCAGTCAACGAGCCACCCCATCTGACTATCCACAATCCTGCACCTTAGCAAGCCAGAAACACGCCAATCGTAACCGGAAAATTTCATGCGAGTCGACGTCACAGTCTCCCTTGGAACCCCTAACTTGCCAGCAGTGGGCCAGTCCCACGACGCGTCCTCCAGGTGGAGGGCTTCCGTTAATAACGCTGTCCGTCGCATAAATTAGCCACGGATCCCCCGGATGTCCATTTGTTCGCCGCCTCGAAGCACTAAGTACCTTTTACGACGCGATTGTCCCCCGACGCAGGCCAAACGGTTTAGTATTCCATTCGACGATTGCTTATGTTCCACTAATATACCAAGCCAATATGCGCAACTTTGGCCGTGTGTTCGCGGATCGATTCGTGCTGGGAGCAACGGGCTGCGTCCTGATGTGTTCGTGTTCGATGTATCGGTGGGGGTGTTAGGTCTGCGGCTGTGACGCGAGTGTCTGGGTCGTGGTGTGCTCGCAGCAGTTTCACAGGTGAACGAAGGAGCTTCGGGAGTGAAAATTATTTCGAACTCTGGTATCAGCGAGATTTCCAAGGAAATGCAAGTCGCGTTGGTAGCAAGCTTTCCGAACGCTAAGTTAGAGTACCAAACTCTTGCGATTAGGGCAACGTTTGTTGGAAAAATTCACCTCAAGGCAGTTCCGATGGGATTTAAGAGTGTGTGAGGTTAGTATCGAAGAGTTAGGGTTATCAATGTTGATATACGTGGGTTTTTGCTACGTGGGTGAGACTTGGGTGTCTGTGATTTGGTGTCTGATGGTATCAGTGAAATTTCCAAGGCAATAAAAGTCGCGTTGGTAGCAAGCTTTCCGAATGTTTAGTTGGGGTACCAAACTCTTGCGATTAGGACAACGTTTGTGTAAAAATTCACCTCAAGGCAGTTCCGATGGGATTTAAGAGTGTGTGAGGTTAGTATCGAAGAGTTAGGGTTATCAATGTTGATATACGTGGGTTTTTGCTACGTGGGTGAGACTTGGGTGTCTGTGATTTGGTGTCTGATGGTATCAGTGAAATTTCCAAGGCAATAAAAGTCGCGTTGGTAGCAAGCTTTCCGAATGTTTAGTTGGGGTACCAAACTCTTGCGATTAGGACAACGTTTGTTGGAAAAATTCACCTGAAGGTAGTTCCGATGGGATTTAAGAGTGTGTGAGGTTAGTATCGAAGAGTTAAGGTAATTAATTTTGGTATATGTGGGTGAGACTTGGGTGCCTGTGACTTGGTGTCTGATGGTATCAGTGAAATTTCCAAGGGAATGGAAGTCGCGTTGGTAGCGAGCTTTCCGAATGCTAAGTTAGGGTACCAAGCTCTTGCGATTAGGGCAACGTTTGTGGAAAAATTCACCTGAAGGCAGTTTCGATGGAATTTAACTCTTTGCACTCGAGCGGCTACTCTCAGTCACCGTTTAATCAAATTCTAGAGATCATTATTAATTAATATCTCAAATTTAAAATTGTCCAACGATGCGTGGAACATCGAGGTAAAATAATTCTATATTTTACAATTAATTTGTACTTCTTACTTACGGTTTTGAAAATATCGTCGACCTTATGGCAGGAAGTCTTCGAATTACTATGTTTCTGTAATGAAAAGATCACCGAGTGTAAAGGGTTAAGTGTGTGTGAGGTTAGTATCGAAGAGTTAGGGTTGTCAATTTTGATATACATGCATTTTAGCTACGTGGGTGAGGCTTGGGTGTCTGTAGTTTGGTGTTTTGGGGAACAAAAGGGAAATTGAAGGAAGTGTCTCTTTCTAGTTGGATTAGGATAATACTGTAAAGGTTCTGGGTTTAGGTATCACATCGTTGATGTACATTTTTGTCAGTATAATGACAGTATAACCATTGGATATCCTTGAGTCAGGTTTTTCCTTAGAAGAATGAATATTTTAGACTGGTTGGATGATATAATAGATTGCAGGATTTAGGTTTAGTATATTATTGTGTTCCTTTCATTATTGCAAATATTTAAAGTATATAATCCTCGCGTGTTAATCGTCTTTTGGAATATTAATACTGCAAACTGTGAAAGAAGCATAATATTCAATAGGCGGTTATCATCGCTTTAGATATCCTCTTATCTGCTCAAACAGATTGTACTTAATCAGTCGTTTACCTAGGCAGATATTGAATTCTTTTATTTTATTTTTACACATACGTCTATCTGTAAAAATTCAAACACAGTGTGATCCCATAGGAAAATGAATAATTAATTTTTATTTTATAGGAACATGATTTTCCGTTTTCTGAATTTCAATAATAATTTCTCATTCCACTCTTTTATTCTTTATTATACGATGTTTTTATCAAGGATTTTGAAATTTTTGCAGTTATTATAATTTTATTTTTGTTGAATATTTGTTTTCTTTTTTTGTATAGGTGAATCGATACAATTTTCAAAGTAGATTCTTTCGTGTCTGATTTATGATCTTATTTGTTAGTCTTCTATTCTGTAGATTTTCTCTTTCATGCATTATTATAATAATTTTCCTTCTTTGGGTGTCACTAGCTCTTATTCTTCTTTTCAGTGTTCTACTCAATTTTCTATTCACCCTTCTTTCACTGCACATCGATCTTGGCAGAATTTAAATAACACATTCCTAACAAGGCGAGTGCTGCTCGAGTTTTAACTGGATTAATCTCCTCCGGAAGTTGAGGATGCAACGGAAGCCATTCCGAAATTTCGTCGAAACGACATAATTCCTATATTAATACGTAGAAACCCGTGTACTTTGTCAGTGGGTTTTATAAACAGTCGTGATTTCAATACACTAGCTTAAAATAATTATCAATTTAAAGAAAAGTGAGACTTTCAACCATCTTAAATCATTTATCAATTTTTCTTTAAAGTTTCCTAATTATTATCGAAGTTATGCACCTGTATATTGTCTTTTATTTAATAATTGCTTTCATAAATGACCTGTATTTAAAAAAGGAAGAAAGAAGACATGCAATATGTACTTAAATTTTATAATTATGACACCATAATTTTGATGTTAATGTGAAGATTATAACGTGTGATTTATCAGTAGATTTTGTAAATAATTGAAAATCATTATCCACTTTTATTCCGATTGAAATTGTTCGTCTTTTTAAGTATTCTGTATTTTATGAAAAGGCCTGAAACATATTTGATATTATAATTTGAAACTGAACGTATTTTAATATTTTATTTATACAGTGATTTAGATTAGAAATTAGTAAGGCGTGAATAAATTGCTGAGATGTTTCCATTATGTTTCATAATTCTCGTTCACAATTATTTAGACATCTGTTGGTCTGGTGAAAGGCGTGATGATCGACTCAGGTTATCGGAGAATTGATTAGATAATCAGAATTTTGTATTCGTGCAAGATAACAATGCAAAACAGATAACAAATATTTGTAAAAATTGTCAATAAGAGTTTCAAAAATATGTGGAATCTACTCTCACGTATTGACTCGAAGAATCTTCTGAATTAAATCTCAAATCGAAAGTAGATATGGTGACTTACATAGGGAATTTTGAATTATCTCATATTTTAAATAAAATTTCGAAGTTTTTGACAAAATAACAATTATATGTACGATAGAAAGACTAATGGAAGAAATTTCAAACTTAAGGAGGGAATACATAGAAGAAAAAGCTTTTATTATATAGAAATTGTTATGTAATAATGAAAAACGTGTTCATCGCAATACTAAATTCGTGGTAATACTAAATACTAATGTGTTCATTGCAATGCTAAATTTGTGGTAATACTAAATAGTAATGTGTTCATTGCAATACTAAATTTATGGTAATATTAAATTTATTGTTCATTGAAATACTTAATATTTAATATATATAATATTATTCTTTAAAAAATAAACATTTATTTTAAACTCTCCTTACGTACAAAATGTTAGGCTTAAGATACAATATATAAAAATCTTTTGATCCACGAGAGCAGGCCACTATCCAATAAAACCTGAATCCAATCACCTGAATATTTAAGGATTTCTTTATGCTACTCCTGTGTCAGTCATATTTAATTGAAATCTAGTATTCCAGGTGTTAATCCCAAGAATAAGTCGACAACACGTTTAATGGTATTGAAAAATGATGAGTATTTAACCCGTAATAAAATTCTCTCTTCTATCAATAACCTAGAATATTCACATATTCAGAGCTTCAAAAATAAGACCTACTTTCATGCATATTGTAAATTAACGTTATAAGGAATGTGATCTGAATATGAGCCGTTCACTGCAGAAATCGATTAACTCCACTTTTTGCAAAATTTTAAATTTAAGTGTCAAAGCATTTGGTATAGTCATAACTTTTTATATTTATAATAACTTTCCCTGATAATTAAGATTAACACCATTAAACGACAAAAATTTGTTGGCCGTTGAATAATAAATAATTTATTTCAGAGGTCACTTTGATTAACTCCGTACTCTAATGTAAATCGTTGCAATAATGCAACTCAAATGCACTAACAAGCCATGAATGATAACGGTGAATTTTTTAGCGCCGTCTTATCAGAATTTAAGTAAAATTTAGTAAAATTTAAATTTATTACTTTTTTCACTTGCCAAATCGATTAACTCTTCCAGTAACATAAAAATGGTAACATTACCAACGATTACCTTTTGGCTATTTTTTCTTATAAATTTTATATACCGTTAGATGAAAGTTACATTTGTATTTATGCATTCTACGATATTTATTTCGATTTAAATTATAAAGGGAATTTTAAAAAACAATGTACATTATTTCATTGCATTTCTCCACTTTTTGTTTTATGGAGTTAATCAATTTGTGCAGTGAACGGCTCATATGTCTGTCACTATATGTACTGTATACAGATTTCAAACTGTGTTTCTGATATGGTACATATATTACAATTTTAATATATGTCTCTCAGAAGATAAGGAATATACAAAAATTCGTGAATAATTACCTTGTTTCTTAACTATGTTGTCAATAACTGTAGTTTTATCCAGTGATATGGGACACCTCGTACAGGATAGATCATCTCGATTATCTTCTTTTATTTTAGCTCAGTTTGTATTAGAAAAACAATAAATAGTTATTTTCCGGTAAATGGTAGAATATTAAAGAACGATGACAAGATATCGATATTTAATTTTTGTAAGATTAACTGTATTGCTGAAAATTTCTGAAAATGAGAACAGGAGAAGTGATTAGGTCAGATGTATACATAATTACATTGTTATCTCAACAAATCCTCAACTAATTTTATAGTCACGTTAAAACTAAGCAATTCACAACCTGTCAGGCCTGATATTAAAATTCCACTGTCAAAGATAACTACACCTAATTTTTGTTAAATTATCTGTGTTAGTAAATACAGGAAAAGTCAATTCATTGAAAATGAAAGCAATAGAAGTGGTCAGATTAGATGTATAGATAAGTAGATTTTTATCTCAATGAATCCGAAATTATTTTTCAAGTGAACTGAAAAATATGCAAGTCATGTCCTGTCAGTCGAACTAATTTGGTGGGCCCGCTATTAAAGATAATCACTAGCCTAAACACGTAGACATCAATCCATGCCTGGAGCGCTGAGAGCTTCACGGACCATCTCTCTCGACCCTCCCAATTTTCTCGAGTTCTCCTCAACCGACCACGTCGTGGTGACACGCGTGTAAATTCCTAATACGATTCACAAGCACCTCGACGCGACGAAATCGCGAGTGGCGCTCGCGCGCGTAAATCTTGCCAGCAACGGTGCATTGAAACGGCCTGTCGAGAGGCAACGACCGTTCTCCCTAGTTCCTCGAGCGTGACGTAAGCTCCATTCGTCGCGGGGCTCGCGAAAAAATCCCCAGACGCGACGATTCCGCGGCCAGCTCGCGGCGAAACACGGTTTCCCTTCTTCCTTCTACCTTTTCACGGGAAAGGGTTACATTGATTTTCCTCGTCCCCTGAGATTTATCCGGTGCTGTTAGGCTGCTAGGTGGCAAGATCTGACGGAGAGGTTCAAATCGAATGCAGGTGATTGGACCTGATTTGCATTTATTTTTTTGTTTTATTTTCTGCTGTTCGAGTAATTAGAGTCTGTCTAATTTTTAAAATCGCGTGATAATCGAGAAATTAATTGGAGAAATTGTACAAATTGTTGAATTGTGTATTTTTTGGTGTGAATCAGGTAGATAGAGAGGATGATATATTAAATTTTTTGGTGTTAATGTTATTGTTAATTGTGAGTGGTCTTTTCTTAAAATGAAATAGCTTCGAGAAATGGTACGTAAGATTTATTATGTTATATGTGATTTACTGGATTTTATTATGAATTCTTAAGCACTTATAAATGTGTGTTTTCTGGTCCAAATTTACCTTTATTGAATTGTTAAATTATAAACTAAAAAGTTTGTCTTAAAAAATTTTTTCTTGATTTTCTCAATCATTGATTAACCTCTCAACATTGGTTAATTATGATTAAGAAAAATCAAACAAAGTACAATCACACGAGGAAGCTTAAAAGGAATATAGTAATTTCTCAAGAAATTACTGAAAGTTAATTTGTAAATAATTTTTGACAAATATCAGTATGTTCTAAGTACTGTATTATTTACACTCTGTTTCGATAACTACAATTTTACATGTATCCTATATTTATTTTCCTTCAAATATTAATAAGAGAAAGAGAAATAACAGAATATACGAAAGAAAAATAATTTGAAGAATTTGAAAATTGAATAATAAATTAAAAATGCTCGCAAAGCTGTAAATAATTTTAGCATGTATTCGTCAAGTAATTTGTTTGTTTTTTTAATTTTTATGAATAAGTTTTTAATGTATGTACTATAATTTCATATACTTATTTTATGATATATCGAACTGACAGTACACTAGAATTCCCTAGCATGCGGTTTCCTTTATCATTTTATTCAGGTTACTATTTGCAGTAACTTGTATCGAATTTCATCCGAGGAAGATGTGTTAAGATGAAAGAAATTGGAATATGATCTTGATGTTGCAGTCCAGGTATAAAGGCACTTTCACATGAAATTTTCAAGTAAAATTCTTCAATGCCTTTATTATTAGATTGTTGTAAATGGAACTAATAAATTCTTTATTTTGCTGAAAGAAATATACATTGCCCAAAAAGTGGCAACAAAAATTGAATAAAATTTTATCATTACAAAATGCGATCACTTATGTCTTTATTAAACAAATTTCCATTTTCAAATATGAGAAAGTTTGCAAACGCAAAGTTTGCAATTGTTTATTGCAATTTCATCTTTGTATTTTCTCCAGTGAAAAAGGGATATAATAATTTAGAGCTAATTTGATAAAGTTGATAAATTTTTGAGAAACTAATTTATTGCCAATTTTAATTCGTGTCAATTTTTAAAATATCAAATGAGCTACTTCAACCAAAAGAACAGATCATTTAGTTAAAGGAAACTCCATTGACTTCGAAGACTCGATGTTCTTCAAATTCCAAGAATCCTCTCTGAAGTATACCAAACCTAGTATTATCCTACACCTAATCACTATGAAGTTTACTGCAGTTAGAGACTGAGAGAAGATTACAGAACACAGAAAATCCGCTTCAGTTTTATTACAGTGTTCAGTGGATCTCATGCTTAATAACTACTAGGCTTGCTTCTCACGCTAAAAATCGTGAAAATAATAAATAAAGCGTTCATTTATTTACTAATCGTTAAACTATTACCACATCCTTGCCATACTAATTTTCAATGACCATTTATTTACACTATTTAGGTAGTATGCTTTTCATGTTATCAAGATTAATGAGTTTATTAATAGCATGTATATTTCGCGTCATAATACTTGAAAGATTTCACAAATTATTATTACAATTGCATAATTTCTTTCACAGAACTGCAAGTTCAGATTGAGGTCTAAGTGATATACCTATACTTCAATTCATTTAATGTATTAATTAAAAATTTGGATCCTCCAGCCTAATTTCTATAAACAATCCCTGAGATTTAACTCAACGAATAAACTAAAATAGGTTCAGAATTGCAACAGATACGCGAATGGTTGTCACACCTTCAGTCTAGATCACCCAAACAATCTCTCTAATCTAACTCAGCAAAAGAACGTAACTCAGTCCAAAATTAGAACAGAGAAGTCAGTAATTCCCCTTCTATTACATCAAAGATTCTCACACTATCAGCCTAACTGGTCCAAGTAGTCCCTCTAACCTAACTCAGCAAAAGAACATAACTCGCTCCAAAATTAGAACAGACGATCCAATAATTCCTTCTATTGCAACAAAGCTTCTCACACCATCAGCCATAAGCATTCTCAACCCAACAGTTCCTCTAATTTAACTCAGCGAAAATGCGAATAGCTTTCTCTGTCATCAAAATCAAAAATTGTCCTACGTTTAGCCTAGCTTATGATAACAAGTCCTAAGTCGACAACAGAACAAACCCCGCTGAAAAATCGCCACAGGAAATCCAAGAATTTCTCCTATTGCAATCCCAAATAATCCTGCGATCCTCCATCAGATGCACCCAACTCTCCCTCAGCGGAGACATCCTCGTCACCCAACGCGACCTCTTCCCTCTGCCAAGACATGCTCGTCATCCGACGCGATCCCTCTCCTCAGCCAGGACATGCTCGTCACCCTACGCGATTCCAAGTCGACGGTGGCGCGATCGAGCGGAAAGCCCGAGTTTGCTCAGGATCCTCGATCAGCATCCTCTCGACACCTGTCGATCGCGTGGGATTAAAGAGGATGCCGCGTCCTCGTTCAGCCTGGCAAGCCTCGGCAAACAGACAGAGGGGCGAAAAACAGAGGGATGATAGGCCCGCGGAGGTGATAGGGCAAGGTCGGGGGTTCCCGGCCGCGAGACTCGCCCCTGTTTACACGGCAAACGCGCCGGGTGATTCATCGTCGCGGCTAAATCTGTTCCTGATTCAGTGGCTGCCAAGCCCCGCTCGTTACCTCGGAACCTCGTTAGCCCGAAGCTTTGTCTCGGGGCTTTCTTCTGCAGCCTTCCGCGAACCAGATGTCGCCAACTTGGGGTTGGAGGTTTGCGGTGCGAATTGACGAGATCTGAGTACTTCGCGATGGATTTTTCACCCATTCGTCTACATTCGATGGGAGGCTATTAGCTATGTTCGGTTCAGCTGGTTCGCTTGAAATCGGACTGAACTCTGCACGGTTCCTTTGAAATATACGTACGTTCTAACTGTACCTTAATAGTTATAATTGGAGACTTTGTGTCTGGGTTTCCTTCTGCAGCCGTCTGAGCAC
Organism: Eufriesea mexicana; assembly: GCF_001483705.2. Classification (NCBI taxonomy): domain Eukaryota; kingdom Metazoa; phylum Arthropoda; class Insecta; order Hymenoptera; family Apidae; genus Eufriesea; species Eufriesea mexicana. The sequence goes on from NW_016909634.1 coordinate 53,943, forward strand.
TGTATGAGCTTAACTCGGTATTGGAAGTTCCTGATGCAAATTGAGGAGGTGTCTGTGCTTAACAATGGAATTTTTCAGGGATTTATCTAAGTTTGATGACTGTTGAGTTAGGCTGAGGAACATAAGTTAATTTTCTATGAAACGACACTTAACTGTACATGGTATTCTTTGAAATATCATATGTTTGACTGGATGCCAGTAGTTATAATTGAAGACTTCGTGTCTGGACTTTCTTCTGCAATTTTCTGAGCACTGTATGAGCCTAACTAGGTATTGGAAGTTTATAATGTGAATTGGGGAGATGTCTATGCTTCACAATGGACTTTTTCCAAGTTCGATGACTGTTGAGTTAGGCTGAGGAACAGAAGTTGATATTCTATGAAAGGACACTTAACTGTACATGGTATTCTTTGAAGTATCATATGCTTAACTGGATGTCAATGGTTATAATCGAACGCTATGTTTCTGGGCTTTTTTCTCTAGTTTTCTGAGGACTGTATATCTCTAAATCAGGATTTAAAGTTCATGATGCGAATTGGGGTAGTGTCTATACTTATCAATGGAATTTTTAGAGATTTATCTATATTTGATAACTGTTGAGTTAGGCTGAGGAACACAAGTTGATATTCTATGAAGGCAGACTTGACTGTACGTGATTTTTTTTTAAATATACATATGTGTAATTGAAGCTTAATTATTATAAGTGTTATAATTGGAGACTTTGTCTATTAGCTTTCTTCTACAATATTCTGAAAACTGTATGTCTCTAAATCAGGATTTGAAGTTCCTGATGCTAATTGAAGAGGTGTCTGTCCTTAACAATGGATTTTTCAGTGATTTATCTAAGTTTGATGACTGTTGAGTTAGACTAAGGAACAGAAATTAGTATTCTGTGAAACGAGACTTGGCTGTACATGATTTCTTTTGAAATATACATATGTCTAACTGAACCTTAATAGTTATAATTGAAGACTTTGTCTTTGAACTTTCTTTTAGAGCCTTCTCAGCACCATATGTTCCTAGCTCAATACTGGAAGTTCATAATGGAAATTGGGGATGTATCTATACTTAACAATAGAATTTTCAGAGATTTATCTATATTTGATAACTGTTGAGTTAGGCTGAGGAACACAAGTTGATATTCTATGAAGGCAGACTTGACTGTACATGATTTCTTTTGAAATATACATATGTCTAACTGAACCTTGATAATTATAATTGGAGACTCTGTCTTTGAACTTTCTTCTGTAGTCTTTTGAGAACTGTGTCTTTAATTTAGGATTGGAAGTTCATTTTCAGGGATTTATCTAAATTTGGTGACTGTTGAGTTAGACTGAGGGGCACAAGTTAATATTCTATGTAATGAGACTTGATTATACATGATTTCTTTTGAAATATACTTATGTGTAACTGAACCTTAATAATTATAATTGAAGACTCTGTCTCCTGGTCTTTCTTTTGCAATCTTCTGAGAACTATGTGTCTAACTCAAGATTGGAAGTTCAAAATGCAAGTTGAGGAGCTATCTATACTTAACAATGGAATTTTTAGAAATATCTGTATTATCTATATTATCTATATTTGATGACTATTGAGTTAGGCTGAGAAACACAAATTGGTATTCTATGAAACGAGACTCGACTATACAAAGTATTCTTTGAAATATCATATGTTCAACTGGATGTCAATGGTTATATTTAGCTACTTTGTCTGCTGACATTCTTCTGGGGTCTTCTGAGAACCATGTGTCTCTGATTTAGGTTCGGAGGCTTAGAGTGTGAATTGGTGAAGTCTTTATGCTTCACGATGGATTTATCTGCACGTTCGATGAGTGGTGCTGGTTATGGCTGTTGAGTTACTGTACTCGAAGTGACATTTTATTGTTACCTAATTATACGTGATTTCCTTGAGATGTCATATGTTTGGGTGAACGTTAATGGTTATAATTGACTACTATGATTTGGAACGTATGAATTGATAATAGCTGTTACACATGGATTTATGGGCTCTTATTGAGTTTGCTGTATCGATATAACATGGCAGTGAAAGGGGGGTATAGATAGAAGGTATAGATACGTAGGCATGAGCAATGCTATTTTCATTTTGAACTATTAATTCCCTGTTTATGCAAATATAATAATAATTTAAACGATAATTTTTTATCTTTTTACTTGAAACATTCTGTTTCTCGATAAGAAATAGAATAATATAATAATAGAATAGAATATTCAAGAAATAACATTCTATTTCTTGTAACCTCATAAATCTCTAAAATATTGGAAATTTCAATATAGGATACACAGAAAACGTGAAAAAATATTGTAAATAATCCTTGAAGCTTCTGTATAGTAATTTTTAATACGTCACTATGCAACATGATTAGTATTCATTTCCTCACCGAACACTTGTCCTTCCTTTGTTAATTCGACATACATTTCATTCACACTCATAAAAGTTTTAAACACAAATTGCAAAAGTCAACAAGGAATTCTATCTCAGAAAACAAAAGCAGGTAAAAGAAATTTTTATTAGCATATATGACAATAACTCTACGTTAATCCTAGAATTAGTATGGAGATTCAGTATAGATCCAACTGTAAAAACGATTCTAAATTATTAACTAGTTGCTTCATTTACTTAATAGTTAAAACCGTAAAATGTATTTTCGAAGACACTGTATCATTTCTGTAACAGTAACAATTAAATATTACATATCATGAGTTGTATCACTAATCTGAAATTAGTATTTGAATTAACAGGAGACTCAACATAGGTATCATTGTGAAAGTGATTCCAAATTATCAATTGATCTCGTATTTTTGTTTTAACATTAGAACTACCGAATAACAACTAGTAGCTAAATATATTATTCACGAATGATAAAAATCAAAATGGTATGACGAAGATAAATAGATATATATATAATCACTTTTGTCTGAGTAAAAGTAATAATTAATTTTGTCCAGAGGAGCTATATTTTCCCAGAAATTGTAAATTTGCAAGACATGAAGCAAGTCATTTTGACACTTTTATTAGTCCTTGTGCACCGAATAACAACTAGGAACTAAATACATTATTCACAAATGATAATAATAGTAATGGTACGGCGAAGATAAATAAATAAATAAATATGATCACTTTTGTCTGAATAAAAGTAAAAATTAATTTTGTCCAGAGGAGCTATATTTTCCCAGAAATTGTAAATTTGCAAGACATGAAACAAGTCATTTTGACACTTTTATTAGTCCTAGTGTTAATCACAGGTCTAGTACTCACAAAATGGTCACCAAAAAATGGTAACCTTGATTCCAAATACTCATCCTGATGGAACCATTGTCCTGGATATTTTCTATTACCATACAGGATACATTCCTAGTGGCAGGTGATGATAAGTATTTAAAATGGATTTTGTTTATTTCTTTGGTATAACTAGGTGGCTATCTCCATTCGTCTGAGCCTCTGTATATCGCTTAACTCACGCGGAACCCATTTGTCATTTTCTTTGCATTCCTATTGGAGTCAAGCGACGAGTAATGGTGGAATAGCTTACTTTCATTTGAAAGGCTATTTCTCTTACCGTTTGTCGTGAATTATTTTCAGTTATATCTCTTAAAACACTATCGTCGATGGCATTTTCCGGCTCCCCTCCTGGTTCATACTCTGATGAAAAATCACCAACCCAGAGTTCCACGTACCAACCGTCCTAGCACTTACATAACCTTCCCCAAATGCTAAATTTATGTTCCTCGCAGATTTCGCGACACCTTCTCCAAGTTTAGACTCACGTGAAAGAGTCTCAGAATTATTCTGGTTATTCATGGTGGTTGATAACGAAGTTTTAATTTCCTCGTTATAAATCTTCGATACCTGCAGATTCTTGAAAATTTTTGCGTCTTTAATGATCGAAAGTCAATGACGATAGCTTACTCTCTAGACCAGTTGTTTTAAATTAGTTTTATTTTTATTGTTTGTATTTTTGTCAGTACTATCCACTTCTCCATCCAAGAGACAAACAATTCGACCACATTGCACCCTAACATCCCCAATTCCTTGATCAAGCTACCATTTTCTATTCTACCAAACGTTCGTCCCTCGCTGCAACGAGCCATTACGATTTCTCCTGCTCAGAACTTTTCTTTATCATCTATCTTTAGTCATCAAGTAAATCTGTGTATGTAAGGAAAATTACAGCATGTTACAATTTTAAAAAATTTTAGTCCCCTTGTTAATTGAGTTTCAAAATGTACAATTTACGTATTTATCAGACAAATTTCATGAAAATTAATTTTATGTCTTTAAAGAAAAATTATACTAGTTAATCGAATTTTCACGGTTTTAAACGTGAATATCTTGAAAGTAAAAATACGTGACATAGGAGGTGTTTATTCTTTGGGACTCTAAGGTGAAAATTGACAAAAATGACAAAATACAGAAAAATTTTAGATAATGTAAAAGAATTCTCTCCAATTTGGGACAATATTTTTATTATGAAAAAGGAATTTAAGATTGATGTACATGATAATTAAATTTATTTAATTCTCGCAATATTAAAAGAAGACGACTGCCAGTTTCATGATAAAATACAAATTTATGATACATCTGTCAAAAAGAACCTACTCTCAAGTCAACCTTTTTAGTTTTTACGACTTTGTGATGGATACTTACATACTATCGTGCCACGACTGAAGGTTTACGACTATAAAAGGCAGAATTTTAATGAAAGCAGAAGCCTCTATCGCGCAGAGTATACACGAAGTGTCCATCCGACGGATCAGAGCACGCGAGGATTTTCGATGGCAAGTTTACGACACATTCGCGAAGAAAGAAGGCTATTTTTGAGTCAAGACGTCAATACATCCTGGGAATATCAATCAACCTTAGCCGACAAAGGTTTCGAATTTTCCCTTCGTCCTCGATGGTTGAAGTCGTGTCATAGACCCGGCGTTTTTGCAGGGTCGATCGAAAACGATGGCAGAGGAAATTCTAGAGGAAATTCCCCGACGTTCCCAGAAAAAACCTCACGGAGACCTCGCGACAGTCCAGATGTCGCCCCACTCTGACCAGCATAGAGGGCGCTGAGAGCGCACGAAAGAGTGCTCGCGAAGCTCTCGAAGCACGTCGATGTAGGAACCTAGAATTTTGGACACGAATCGATCAGCATACGTTTTTTGGATTATCGAGGAGTCACACTTGGACTCTGGAGCGGTCGTGGAAGAATATCAGTGAGTTTCGTTTCGAGCTCTCGCGAGTTATGTTTTAACCTGGAGAAACGTCATTTGTACTTTAAGTAGAGCGATCGAAGTCAGTCCTATGTAAAACTATCTCTGGATTATTCGGTCGATGCAAGTGTCAAGATCGACTTGACAGGCTTATTCGCGATTAGATCGTGATTACGTCCGCGTAATTCGTTTTTAAGACACGATGTTAAGACTGTCTGCTCAAGACAGCAGCAAATGAATCTTTCACAACTGATTTCGAGATATGAAAAGGATACCAAGCTTGTTGCCTACCAGCCTGTGAGGCAGTTAGCTAGGCATGAAGAATATTCCAATGACAGGTCGCTAGCTCTCAAAATCATTTTCTACAACGTCAGTAGAATTGAAAAAAATTCGTCCTTCTTCAAATAATTCTTGCTAACAGCACTAGAGGAAAGATCACTTCGGGTTACCAAACAAAGAGTCCTGCGCTCCCGAGGTTATATGCAAAGGATCGCATGCAACGCGCAGCCAACGAAGTTCACTGTGCAAATGACCATGTTGGGTCGTGTTTGACCATGTTTGGAAGGTCGGTGAAAATAGCTGACGCGAATAAATAAACTCTATATCGTCTGCCCAGCTGGTCCACCGGGGATACAGGAACTTCTTTCGCTGTTTGCCGATAAAGCGAGCGAAAGACGAGCCTCTGCCTGCTCGTTTCTTCGCGTGCTCGAAGGAAACGTCAACAGGCCGACGGCGAAACGCGAAGGAACGCTTCTCGGCCTATCTTCACGGTCCGTTCCCTGTGTACACCGGCTAATTAGCACTCTGCTTCGAGGAAATAGTCTGTATCAAGCACTTCGGTCTGTCAGGACTCGGTTTCATCTCCAGGGACGTCACAACGCCGGTTCTTTTGGGGCTGGAGCGTTTATGGGACGCGAGAGAGTATGCTGGATTTTCCTGCTTCTTGTGTTTCTATTTGTGGGATCCTGAGTTATGCAGGAGCGTAACAACTGTCTATAAATTTCCAATATTGCGAATGGAGTGCTTTGCACACTTTACTTGTGGTCTATGCGCGTGTTACTCTTTATATTACAGACTGAGGTAGAGCTCTCGACACGCAGGACTCGTCACATAATAAAAATGTACACAGATTGTTTTCTAATCCTAGGAAAGATGTGATTATGCTAATGAGCAATGCTGGATAAGGATACAATGAATCAATTGCTAGATAAAAAAGGATGAATGCAGCTGGATACAATGCTGGATAGATGTAATGAGTCAATTGCTGGATAAAACAGGGTACTTATAGTATCTTATACTATTTTCGGATAAATTTGTGAAGTTAGGTGATAATTTTTGTGATCCTGGGTTTGGTGGATGATAGTCAATTAGGCTACTGGAGGTTTGGCTGAAAGGTCTGATTATGTATGGTATAACCAGTTTGATTTTGATGTAAAATGTTCAAAATTTAGGAATAGTGAATATTTTTTCGAATATTTTTAGGTAAATTTTCGTGGCTTTTTCTTCGTGTATATTTGTGGTGAATGAGTAGTGAGAATTTTAAGAATTTTAGTAAACTGGAAAATTCTTTGTGTAGTATTTTTGTGATGTGAAATAAATATCAATAGTTTTATCATGTTTTTATTGCTATTAATATCAGTATTTACAATGTAGAGTAAATATTACCTTCACTTCAATTATATTTCTCACTTTCACTTTCAATTATATTTTCAGAATTGGAAGAAATATTTTTGTTTATTAAACAAATGAATCTACTAACTAATATTGTAATGAGAAAAAATGATTGTATTACGTAATTTTATTTGTATTATTGTTTAATTTAAAAATTTAATTTGTATGCGTAATTGTATTTTTCGTAATTATCTTTCCAATTTTCAGATAAAATTCTCTTAAACTTCCACAGTAAACAATCTTTCATTATTCTAACAGTATTCTAATATAAATCTACTTCACAATGACGAAACATTCTATAAAATACGATGAAATAATAGTATACATTAAATTGAAGATTAATTAGTAAAAATTTCTTCTTTTCTCAGAAAGAAAGCTGGTCTTCGTAAGTTAGTACGAATCACACATGAAACGATTATTCTGAAAGTCTTAATTTATTCAATTAGGAGATAATTTTCGATTCAGAACATCCATCGATCTCTCTTTCCACTCTCAACCGGCACAGCTGTTGAATTATTCGAGATTTCCATTACGTTATTGTTATCACGAGGTGAATATCTCGCGTTGAATATTCAGGCCCCAACAAATTCTTGATGACTCCGTCGATGCGAAAGTGACCGTAGGAAAATTCACAAAGCTGCACGTCATCCATGAGATGCTGCTTAAGAACGCTACTGTAGGTTCGCATGAATAACGCAGGAGCAATGTTCCTGCGCTGAAAATTGCTAAGGAAGCTCTCGCTCCGTTTCCTGGCCAGCTTATCTCGAGTGGTTCTTGAAATTTTTGTCTCAGAGTACTCCTTGCCAAGGAAGAATTCGAATCGACTTGTCCCTGTCATTAGAAGTACTGCTACAAACATCAATAATTAACGTTTGGATTTCGTGTAATTTTTGTAGCACGAGAGATTGTCGAGGTGTCAAAGGAAGCTTGTATATTCGTTTTCCATTTTTCAATTAGTGTGTTCAGGTTTATTAGTTTCAGGGAAATTAAATAAAATTATTCGATGATTAGAATTTTGTTTGATCTTTAAGAAAGGATATTATAACAAAATATAATTTTTCTTTTCTTAAATTTGGAATCTGGAAAATAAGTATTGTTAAAAAGAAATTGATTAGTATTAGTATTTTTATTACCATTCGTATTTCATTTTTCAATTAGTGTGTTCAGGTTTATTAGTTTCAGGGAAATTAAATAAAATTATTTCATAATTAGAATTTTGTTTGATCTTTAAGAAAGGATATTATAACAAAATATAATTTTTCTTTTCTTAAATTTGGAATCTGGAAAATGACAATTGTTAAAAGGAAATTGATTAGTATAGTATCTCAGTGTGCCAAGAAGGTATAGTAGTTGGATAACTGCAAGTGAGGTAGGTGGAATAGAATTTTGAAAATAAAATTATATGGAAATTAATCTTCCTGTTAAAAAATGCGGTATCTTGTGATTTATAGATCTGAGGATTTATAGATCTCTTTTTCTCCAATTAGTTAAATGAAAAGATGATACTGATGTTGAGTTGTTGGTAATGTCTCTTTTGGCGTACATCAGAATTATAGTAATTTTATTACATTTGTGTGCTATGAAGTGAGTAATTGTCACATAATTACTACAATTACCTACGATTGTAAAATATTTCACATTTATAATTTTTGAATCACCATTAACACGTTCAAATTGTCAAATAAACTCAGCAAACTTCGTCATTTATGTCAAAATTTTATACAAAGAAAGTAACAGGGCTTGTCGAAAGTAAATGTTAATTAATTACAAACATAATACTTAAAAGAATGCATAATCATTTTAAAATAAAAAAGAAAGGATACAAACTGGACCAAAATTAAATTAAATTCAATTAATTGGCAAATTAAAAAATGTAATAGTAATTTAAACTAATTAAAAGTGAAATATAAAATAAAATATATCTACAATTGTAAGGTATTTCACATTTTTAATTTTTGAATCAGTATTAACACGTTCAAATTATCAAATAAACTCAGCAAACTTTGTCATTTATGTAAAAATTTTATACAAAGAAAGTAACAGGGCTTCTTGAAAGTAAATGTTAATTAATTACAAACATAATACCTAAATGAATGCATAATCATTTTAAAATAAAAAAGAAAGGATACAAATTCGACCAAAATTAAATTAAATTCAATTAATTAGCAAATTAAGAAATGTAATAGTAACTTTACCAATTAAAATTAAAATATAATATAAAATATTCTCAAACAATTTTTTCTGACAAGGCGTTGAAATCTCTCCAAAATAGACTTTTTCTCCTCTTTCCTAAAGTAACCATCCTTCCACCAAGAAACAGGTTATACGATTTAAAGCATATTAATTTTGCAAACACTGGGGAATGAAAATATCAATGCTTAATCACCTTCGTGGAAAATTTTTATCAAGTTGATGCAAGAAGCTCGCTGAAAGGTTCAAATGAAAATGGAAGCCAGCTCCGTAGCAACTTGTTCCTCTTCCTCTACTGTCTGTCCGTCTTCCTTGCTGTGCTCAAGAACCGTGTCGTCTGCATCCACTTCCGGTCCGCAGATCGCGTGAAAAATCCTACTAGCTGGTTAATTATTCCTGCACACGTTTGCTTCTTTGTAAAACCTACTCGTTATTCCGTTTTATAAATTAGAATCGAAATTGATCGATTTACCAACGATATCTGATATCGTTGTGGTAAAATTGAAAAAATAAATCGAAAATTCGAACTATAGAATTTTATAAAAATTTTATTTCAATAATCGAACGAAAATGGCAGTTGAAAAATTGAAACTAATTTAGTTCTTAATTTTAAAAAATAAAAATTGAAAATTTGGGACTTTCAAATTCTACGATGATAGATAAAAATTGGAAAATTTTTACCAGTTAAATTTCTGTTGGTAATGTTTTATGTTCTGTGAGTAAAATTTTTAATTCTGCCTGATGGTCATGAAAGAGAATGAATTTTGGAATTTGTATTTGTTATTTTATTATAGAAGAATATATTGTTGGAGAATTTTCTATTTATACATTCTTTAATTTCAGAATTTAGGATAATTTTTCAAAAAAGAAATTACTTCTTAAAATTTATTTATTACGAGAAGTAATTTACAAGATAAATTTAAAATTTATTTTAAAATTTACACTACATTTTTGTCTACTTCTCAGTTTTAGAGTTAATTTATTCATGGCATTGTTTCAGTAGTTCACAAACGTATGATAGTTGCATGGAAAATCGAATTTGTGATTCTGTAAATTATTTGCTCACTATTTTTGATTTTATGAGACTCCCATAAAAGTGTTCCAGTTTTGAAGTAATTTACATCCAACGTAATTATGCTAATGAAGTAGAAAATTCTACAAGAGCAACATTCTGTTCATGTTTAAGCATATAAATTTATTTTACTTGGTTAATATTCGCAATTTACATCTACGAAAGATACTAATTATTTTGAGCAGTTTTAACTGTAAAAAAATAATTAAAAATGATGATGATGATGGTTCTTAAATAGTGTTCCTCTATAATCGGACAAGTTGAACATAACATTTCTCTTCTAGCAATTTATCAACAAAATATATCTACTCATAAAATTAGAACATTAATTGCCAAACAAAAGTTTGTAAAGTATCTTTATTTAGTCTCTTTATAACATTGAACAAATTAAATTAATTTTATTTTTCTCTAACAAAAAGTATATACTTACATATAAAATTATTAAGCATCAAGCATAAAACAAGATTTCGTGTAATATTTTCATCCAGTCTCTTTGTATAAATAAATTATATTAATTTAAATTTTCTCTAATGTCACTATATTGTTTACAAAATATCAACCCTTTTAAAAAATCAATTACTTTACAAAAATTAGTGAAGAACTCTCAAGTTCTTTCATTATCGACAAAATAAGTAAGTATTAACCCTCCATGGACCAAATATATATATTTTTTGACATACAAGAATTGTATGTAACATAAAATCAACAAATATCAACCAATAAATTCTGCAATTTTGACAATTTTATTATAACGAATTCATATTGAAAGTTTGAATTAACAACGTTTGTACTATTGTGTCAAGATAATGTGCAATAGATAGACAAGATAATTTTCCACGCCATCTTGTAGAAAAAAGGTCATAGGGGGCCATAGAGGACCTAACCTATCATGATCGAATAACCGGTAAATGAAAAAGAATTAGAATTTTTAAAAATGGATACACGGGAGGTATTGTAAAAATAATTATAAATATATAGAAAGAAAAATCGCGAACTGGAGTGATCAAGACGATAACGTTGAATGCAATATTTAATAAAATACTCATACATTAGCATGTAACTTGAAAGTTACGGGGGCCTATAGAGCGGCCAATTCCAAAAGTCTGGTATTCTAGAAAATTCAAATAGAATCAGCCAATAAAGTACAGTCGCGTTAATTGTCTAATAGAATTAAATAAAATTTTACATATAATCGAAACGGTGTCAGCGCGGGTACAGTCCTTAAGGGGTTGAAAATAGGAAAGGAAAAACTGTCGAACGGAGTCAAAATTCTAAATTTTTAATCCAAAACCCCTCGACCGAGTTCCCACGTAAAAACTTCGAATTCTCCACTCGAACTGACGCTTCTAAACTACCCCGAACGTGCGCACCTCCTTACCACCCTGATGCTCGAGCAGCCCTATCTAAAAAGCCACTCAGACCGGTTGCTTTCGGGTAATTTGTAGGAACAGCGACGATCTGCGTTATCAGCGACGAATATTCCCTTCGTAGTTTCCCTAGGCTCGTCCAGCCTCGAGTTTACGAGCCCTCCAGCCCTGGTCTCGTTCACGAGGCGTCGATTCGATACGAGCACGCGAAACATCCTCGGTGCTAGCGATAAATTTTCGCGGCTTTATCGACTGGAATTTGATTGGACTGCCTGGAACCTGTGTCGTTACTAGTGACGTGGTAAATTTTTGTGGAATAGTGCTTGCTATTTGATTGTCAAACACTTGCCTCCCGACTGTATCCGGCCAAATATCCAGGATGCCACGATTTTTGAACGAGGTTCTCTCTGTCACGAGATTCGATCGATATGGAGAGCTAGATAAAGAGACGAACTGATCATCGTTTTCGTTATTGTTAAGATGGTATCTGCAAATCGCTATCTGTGTATTGGAAGTTTGTGTACTTAGACATAGGTACTCTGTGCATGAAAGAAGTCATCTGAGAAACTTGTAGGACCGAATTCTCACCAGCCCAACCATTCTAACATCATGCCAGAAGTAGAGCAAAACGCTTCCATTATTGGTAGAACTGATCCCTTCCTATTAGCCCGATCATAGAACACCATGTGACAAAGAAAGCGAACAAAGCAACGAGACAAAGCGAGACAGACGCAACAAATAGATGCAAGAGCGTAGACACATCCCAAAAGTATATTAACTTCAGATTCTTCCGATGAACACGTGATTATTTGCAATTACTAATTAAAATTTCTTATCCGACTCACTGCTTTGTATTTCCAATTGTAGGTCTTCAGTTGCGTCTTCTATTATTCCATCTTTCGTCCAATATTCGTGTTCCAGTGTTTCTACGTGTTTACAAAATCCTTTCCAATCATATGGTGTCGTTTGGTTTATTGCTTGGCGTAGTAGTGCTTCCAATTCATTGTAAGTTAACTCTGAGATAACATTTCTTTCGCGGATATCATACGCCTATGTTAACGTAGCACGTTACCGAACTTGGAGATAGTAGTTTTGGGAGTGTCATAGAAGAGTGGGTATTACTAACAAGAGTATAGTCGGAGCAAGTGGAATACCTCTCTTGCCCCGCAACCGAACGAAATGACTACTTACCTGCAACGCAGAGTAGATATGACATCTAGTGGACAATTGGCATTTTTGGCGTCTTTTGTTCTTTTTTTCCTCTCTGTAACGTAACCAGAGATACCAGAGAACCGTTGTAATAAAGAATTATGAAAGTAATACCACTATGCCTGATTTATTAAATCAAAGAACTCTAACAGTTATTGTATACATGTAGGAAATGCCTGGGTCTATCTAGCTAACGATGGGTAATAGACAGCAGTCTAGCAGCTCGTAATAAATATATATTGGAATAGAACACCATCTTTTATTCCTTATATTTGCCAGTGAGAAGCATCCCTACGTATATTGTTCTTACATATAATAAACTGAGATGCTCACAGAGGAGGTAAGATGCTCACAAAAGGGATCAAACGTGATCTGTGACATATGAAGGATATTCAGCAATTGGTAATGGAAAAAGTCCGTGCTCGGTGATAGACGACAGTCGTAGTTCGCGGAATATTTCGCCCTTGGATGCAAATGGGTTAAGAGCAGTATCGGGTTCGGCTCAGGGTGATGTCAAGAGTGCATGCGGATAGACGGTGACACGGACCACCTGCAAGGATTGTATGGATGAGTACTAGCAATGAACGAAAGTCTAGGAATGTGTCCGAGTATCTGAAGGTTAGGTCACGTAGGGAATGAGTGATCAAGGAAGAGAACTTGGGTCTGAAAACAGGGAATGTTGGACTTTAAATAAGGATGCAAGGGCGCGGGCGAGGCAGAATGTACGTAATCGTGTCATCGTGAGTAAAGAATATAGTGAATAAAGAAACACTTACAGTGAGTAGAAGTATAGTGTTTCAGAGTTCAAGAGTTGTGGGAAACATAGTGTAACATTTTAGTTTAGACAAATCTATTAATTTTGTTATTAAAAAGGAGTCGTTAAACAACGTTAGACGAACAGATCTCTGTCTGCTATGGATTTATCTAGCATTAATCGTACAAATTCGCATTTGGTATTATGTTCACATAAGGTATTAGAATAAGAAAACGCAAGATTTCGTTACCCTGGTAACGAAACAAGAAAACCTATTTTTAATTCCTTAAATCATCGATTGAGTCGAAGAAGTCTGAAAACGAGATATCTCGTCGACTGGCTACAATGTTCGGCTTGCTAAAGACGAGATATTTCGTCATCCGTGCGCAATGTGTTAAAATCCATCGTGCAGCCTTTCGACGATTTCTTTTCCCATAAACGGTGTTAGAGAATTGACCTAATCGCGAAATGCATCGAAGATTAATTATCACGACGATCTGACGTCACTGTTCGTCCCATTATATTTACATATTACTACGTTCCTGTAAGAAAGCTCTCTTATAATCTGATATAATCTAGTCACTCCATTGTGAATGCCAATCCTATAGATACATCATTTATTTCTTTTATTTTATCTTTTATTTCTTGAAATTTCTATCTCATCTTCAGTCTTTTGTATTAAGAAAAGTTATGAATGGTGTCGAAACAAATGCTATAAACAAATCAATGGAAGAGCAGTAAGTAAGCTACAGAAAAATAAAAGGAATAATCCCATTGCTCTTATAGAAGCTAAGAAAGAGTCCAGGAAGTGATTCTAAAATGGCAGAAATGTCAGAAGAATAGAATTTACCAATTAACCAATTGCAACCCCTTCCCGAGCCATCCTTTTTCCACGAAAATTCGTTCCAGCGACACCTGGAGCGAAGTAAGCGATAACATCGTTGTTGGAGCGTGCCGATTGCTCGTCCAAGTTCGATTGGGAATCAATCGAGTGCATCAGGCAGCGCTTTAATCGAGACGCGACGGTAAATCGTAAGAATCGGAACGATTCTCGGGGCAGAAGAGCGGGGGTGGCGAGAATAAATTGGAGATTTCTTGGAAAGTTCGAGCTGTTCGAGATCCTTGGGAAAGTTTGTTGTTTAATACGAACGCTCGGTGGATATCTCGAAAAATTTGTTCCATTTACAGGGAACGTCGGTTGGGTAAAATTACATACTGGATTCGTCAAAAATTTCTGCACTCTTCATTTTTCCTTTTATTTATTCATTTTTCTTTTTTTCATATAGCAGGAAACATTATTCTTTTTAAGGAATCGTTGCTTTGGCATTTTGAAAATGCAAGAGCTTTTTCTGTCGATGCTGAGAGCGTGCGAGCTGATTGTTCTGGCTAGCAATAGATCTGTTCCCTGCTAATATTGGTATTTACTTATTTATTTATTTATTTATTGTAACACATAATTTTCACTCTTCGAATACATTACATTTATTCTTCGTAATTTTGATTTTCTCAATCCATGACATTTATTCTACGTAATTTCTCAATTTCTATCTTTCATTCCCGTTGTTTTTATTTTTCCAACGAAATCACATTTATGTGAGTGTTGGTTTTCCATAGGTAAAGTATTATTGTATGGAAAATGGACGGCGCCGATGATTTTCGATGATTCTTTTACTCGTAATCTCACTACTGATCTTCTAACATTGAATTTAAAATTATTATTTTCGTGCAGTAATACTACTGATGAACTTCGTTGTTTAAAAATTTCTTTGTTGGAAATTTTAACAAATCGTTAGTTTGTTTAACCCATTTAACGCGCCAAAATTTTAAGCAGATATTTCCAAGTAGATAACTCTGTATAGTAGACGAAAAAATAATATTTATATTGACTCTTAACGAACAACGTTATTATTATTAATATCTGTGGCATGTAATTGTGTGTTGGTTTTATACGTGTGAATGCGAATGATGTTGAATAAGTGAAACCCATTTGCTATGATATAAATATAATAATATGTGCGAGGGCAGTGTAGTATGAATGATGTTTGAAAAAATGTTTAGAAGAATGTGCCAGAATAAAACAGTTATGTTAGATCGTCAAAGAGGAAACATGGATATGTAACGATTAATAAGAGTGTGTGTGTGAGAGAGAGAGAAGAATTTTCTAGAAAGTGTCAATCAATTTTTTGTTTAAAATAGCTTATTGCCAGTTGTGTTCATTATTTAAATATTCTTATCTAAATATACTAGTGTGTTAACTGTTTAAAAAGGCAGAAGATATTGGTGTCCATTTCTATCCACAAAAAGCTAGTCAAAGTTTCATTCCATTTGCCAAAATTTGCAATGAATAACATATTTTTGTCAAATCGAATTAAAACCCTGGACGTTCTACGCCTGAAAATTAGGAAGAATCGCATGGGACACATTCACTCTAACTCGAATCAGGTCCGTGCAGGGTTGAACCTTAAACCCTAATTACCAACTATAAAATGTTGAAAGACGTAGAAGACTGTATACTGATCGTATGTGCTTTTATATTATTGGCTCTTTTCTGTGACACCCTTTTGTGGTTTGTTTACGTCATCCTTATTGTCTACACTTGGATAGTCTATTCCCATTCCTATTTCTCTTCTTTGTTTATTGTTTATTTACTCTTACCCTCTTACCCTTAATTTTAATCGCAGAGGACATAGTACACTATGAATTTTAAGATAAACAGATAAGATACTCAGGACGTGTGTAATACAGGGTGTCCCGAAAAAATTGTTTATTTCTTATTTTTTTCTTACGTTTTTCAAAGTATAGTCCAAAATCAGCCATTGTTTTAAATGGGTTGTACCTAGAAAGGAAAAAATTAATTAGAAAGAATAAGGTATTAAAGTGTGTATACCTTTTTTTGGGACACCCTGTATTTTCGTATCCTCGTAGCATCCTTTCTCATCCTTTAAGTAGTCCATTGTGATCTGTATCTCGTAATGATATTACGAGAATTATATAACTGAACTTGCTCAAAAGGTGTGCCTAAATGCCCTTTCACAAGAGATGCAGCTACTTCTCCCTCTCTTATACCCTCCACTATGGCAAGAGGTAAATTCATTGGCACCCTAGGGGCTAATATGTACCCTGCCTGAGGCATAGCTTCAATTGGACCTCCTACGTATTGAGGGACAGCAGCTGTGCAGTCCATTGACACTTGAATTCCCCACAAGTCCAGATCCCGTAGCATGTCAGCAGACATCGTCTTAAGGGTAGGGGTTGTTGACAGCTGTGTCCAGCGTTTCCCTTGGAGGGATCTGTCTGCAATTACTATATGTAATTCGCGGTAACGTTTGGAGGTTCTCCATCTTCCATCAAACCTGTCACCTAACGTTAGAACCATCTAAATGATCATCGGTCGACCATCAGCAAGGAAGCTCTCTGAGCTTCAGGCTGTTCCAGTTCCTGTGCATCGTTTCCTACTGTATCCCCTTTCAGCCTGACTCGGCTGGTCACCTACTCCACCTGTCTCACCTATTTGTGCTGCAGCTACAACCTGCTGAGGAGGTGCACGAGTATATACAAGCACCTCGTTAGCTATAGCCAGCACCTGCTGGTTATGTATCTCCATTGCCATAGGCAGTCCCCGAGACTGGCTGTGTCCTGGCTGACAGCACAACATACACATTTTGCTGTCTTCTTTAGAGATACTGCACACGTGGCTAGTAGGTTGACAGTCGTGACGGTAGGGAAGCAAGAGAGATATTCTGTTTGGCCTAGCTGACTCTACATTTTATGTTCCCGACATAATCCTACTGTTGGCTTCTCGAAGGCAGACACAGACATAGTAGTGGGATCAGTTGCACTGATACTCCTATTGTCTTATGTTAAACAGCCGACCCTGACCCTGTGTCTACGGCAGAGAATAGTATCTCTATCTCACTCGAACTTGGTGTGTCCTATTCACTCTTTTCATCACGCGATACAATATAGTCCTATTTGCAGATGTGATATTTCCAGCCAATGACGAAGGTTCAGGTGACCTGTGTTTAAGATTATCTTGGAGAACATGGACCTGGTACACGTGTTCAATCGGATTCATATTCTTTCCAAGTGACAACTTACTAGCTGTGTACAGTAGATGACAGTTCAATTATTAATGACCAACGTTGCAGGCTTCCTGGTGCAAGTTTCTGTCTTCTTTGGAAGTTCTTCTCTTTGTTATTTATTATAGGCTGAGTTTCAGGTCTCTCGATGTTCTCAGGTCTTCTGGTACTTTCAGGCCAACTGATGCTTTTACTTCTTCCGATGCTTTCAGACTTCTTGATTTCTGGTGCTGCATCCTTGCTGTAGTAAATTTGTTAGAATATGAGTTATGAAGTCAGGTCTGAGGTGCAGTCCCTTTTGATCTTCAGCAGTTTGCTGTTCCTGTGGACTTCTCTGCTATGTTGTTGCTTAAGATCTGATTCGAAGGATCAATATTTACACAACCTTGCATCCCTTTTGAGTTATTAAATATCTGTTTGCCATAGTTGGAGTATCGACGATATATCTATTCGAAGATTGTATTTTTAATTAGCGTTAAATACGAGTAATGTTAATTTTTTCATTTTTATTTACTGATTTACTCTTCCAGTAATAGAAGAGGACTATCTAGGTTATCTTGAGTTATTAAATATCTGTTTGCTATAGTTGGAGTATCGACGATATATCTATTCGAAGATTGTATTTTTAATTAGCGTTAAATACGAGTAATGTTAATTTTTTCATTTTTATTTACTGATTTACTCTTCCAGTAATAGAAGAAGGGGCTATCTAGGCTGTCAAAAATAAATATTTTTGCGAAATACGAATTAATCTATGATTTCTAAGACCATAATTGCAAAACACTCTCTGTTGACAGCAGATGTCAACGTAGAAGTTTGAATTTAGTGGATTTCATGTTTGTATTACAAACCTAAGCTTTTAAACGCCCCAATACATATTTCAAAAAAAGGGCAAAATATTCTCGTGAACTTTCCAAATTTTCCGATCGTACCAGAGGCGAAACAAATTTAATAAAATTAAATCTGTTTCATGTCCAATGACGTCATATGCCATTTTTCATGTTTTTTCGTATTTTTCTCTTTTTTATCTTTTCCATGTTTTTTAGGGGGATGAAAGAGATGATATTGGAATTATGAATGACATGAGTGGTTAAAACGTATTAATATGTTCAATGGTGAAAGGTTATCAGGATGGATTTTTTACTTCATTTCTGTCGTGAAAATATTCTGTATCAAATATTTTACTTTCCCATTTATGGAATGCTGAAAAATAATTTTCGAGTTCGGCACTTGTTCGATTGTTACGTTTTATTCCAATGAAATCCCTTTTTTAAATTCATCAAAATTTCATTAAGAGTAATAACCTAATTCAGTGATAAATTTTTCTATTGATAGAACTTTGCTGTAAAGTGAAAAGTAGAAACTGGATGTAGCATATGTTACAATTATTAAAAAATTTATATTGTACGCAATAAAAATATATTTCTGTATTGTTAAAAGGAAATTTGAATTACACCGAATGTAAAATTCTCCTCAATTTCTGCATGAAGAATTAAAAAATGTATTTATAATATCCATGAAATGAATGAAACGATATTTGATCAACAATTTTGATATAAAGTAATGAAACAGGTTATCACTTTAATTACACTTTATGCGTGATAATACTAATTTATGACAATTATGTGGATAAAATTGAATATCAATATCTTCCATTCTTTCTGATTTTTTAACAATTAACAAATTAACCCTTTGCACTCAGCGATTTTTTGGCTAAAGGAGAGTAGAGGTTCGAAGCTTTTCTGCTATAAAATTGACGATATATTTTTGAGCAGTAAATAATAAATCGTGTAATAATTAATACATGGAATTACATTATTTTAACACTTTACCGACCGGTAACAGGTCAACATCCTATGTCCTCATCGGCCACTCAGCCGCAGTTCTTCCCTGGCACCGACTCTGTTTCGACTTAGACTGTCGCGCCAAAGACAATTGTTGACATGTTTTATATACATCGTTAAATTTTTGCTTTAAATAATCAATGACAGGTTGAACTTTCGCGAGCCTATGCGAATTGCCACTATTTTTTTCATTCACCGTGAACGCTAAGTTTTTCAAAATTTTATAAAAATATGGGTGCTTACAAAGTAAAACAACTAGTATCTCAATACAAAGTAACAAATGCTTGCTAATTGCCATAGTAACCGATTAATCGGCTACCGGTCGGTAAAGTGTTAATTTTAACATATTGATTACTATCGATCTTCGAAATTTTATTAAATGGCGACTGAATATTTTGTTTCTTGAAATCAGAATTCTCTTATCGACGTCTCATCGGATTAAGATTCGCGTGATAATTTAGTCGTTCTGCCGATACAGTTACCTTCGTCCAGGTACCTCTACAGCACCCCTAAGCCGATGCACCGCGTTGCACCCCATGAGAGACCACTCCTCGCGGCTTCCTTGCTGCACCTCGGTGTTTAAGCATCGACGAGCCTGAAAGGAGAAACAATGAGAAGCGAGGAAAGAAAAGACGACGCACTAATTCCAGCTCGCTCGAGGATGCGAGCACCGCGAGTCGCGACGATCGCAATTCCAATCCCCGCGAGTACCGGAGGGTTAAAAGAGGAGAGAAAAGAATCACGCGACCTAAATTCAGCCTGCTAACAGCGTTCCGACGAAAGCCAGGGACTCGTCGCGTTACTTGCCCGTTTTTCCCGCCCTTTTGTTCCGAAAAAACAGGAAAAGACAGACGGAGAGGGGATGAAGGAGTGAGCGAAAGAGAGAGAGAGGTGGAAAAAGGAAAAGTGAAGGAGTGGAGAAAAAAGGACGAGTGAATCTCGTTTCTTGTCCTTCCTAACCCTACCTTCTTCTGTGTCCCGTGTCTCACGCGGGCCTACTTTCGATCTCATTTTCGAGGATCGCCTTCCATCTTGCGTCGCCTGGAACCTTCAACAGCAATTCCCCGGTGAAAGGTGGCTGGAGACGGAGGGGTTGCCGAAAGAAAAGGAACTGGTGTAAATGGGGGTGGTATCGTAATGCAGTATTGTGAGGACGTGCCTGCAGGCTCCTTTTTCCTCCTTTCTTCTCTCTCTCTCTCTTTCTCTTTCGCTCTCTGTTTCCTTTTCCTTGTTGCTCTTCGTTTTCTGCGAGTCTGAGCCGAGGTGTAGCTGTGAGATGCAGTTACGAGGAAGGAAAGGGTGCTTCGACAGCGATGACGACGAAAGCCAATTGCCTCTTTGAATATTTCCCTCGGGAATTCTTGAATTCCTTCTCTTTTTAATTTGGAAAAATTTGATGGATAATTTTATGTGATATATGATGTAATATTGTGTGGAACTTGTTGATGGGACTGTATGAGATACTTGAATTTGTAGTGCACCATTTGTGGATGGAAATAGGGATAGGGGTTTATTATCGAAGATTGGGGTTGTATTTGGAATCGTATTTTGAATATTCCTCGCGGGAACTGTTGATTTTCTTTCTTTCAATTTGGAAAAATTTGAAGGATAATTTTATGTGATATATGAAGTAATATTCTGTGGAATTTGTTGTTGATGGGACTGTATGAGATACTTGAATTTGTAGTGCACCATTTGTGGATGGAAATAGGGATAGGGGTTTATTATCGACGATTGGGGTTGTATTTGGAATCGTACTTTCAATATTTCCCTTGGAAATTCTTGAATTCCTTCTCTTTTTAATTTGGAAAAATTTGAAGAATAATTTTATGTGATATATGACGTAATATTGTCTGGAACTTGTGATGGGATTGTATGAGATACTGGAATTTGTAGTGTAACATCTGTGGGTGGAAATAGGGGTTATATTTAGAATCGTATTTTGAATATTCCTTGCGGGAATTCTTGAATTCCTTCTCTTTTTAATTTGGAAAAATTTGAATGATAATTTTATGTGTTATATGGAGTAATATTGTGTGGAACTTGTGATGGGATTGTATGAGATACCTGAATTTGTAGTGTAACATCTGTGGGTGGAAATAGGGGTTATATTTAGAATCGTATTTTGAATATTCCTTGCAGAATTCTCAAATTCCATCTCTTTTTAATTTGAAGAATAATTTTATGTGATATATGAAGTAATATGGTGTGAAACTTGTGATGGGATTGTATGAGATACTTGAATTTGTAGTGTACCATGTGTGGATGGAAATAAGGGTAGTGTTTATTATCGAAGATTGGGGTTGTATTTAGAATCGTATTTTGAATATTCCTCGCGGGAACTGTTGAATTTCTATTTTTCAATTTGGAGACATTTGGAGGTTAATTTTATGTGTGATGTGAAGTAATATGATGTGGAACTATTGATGGTATTGTATAACGTAATTGAATTTGCAATGTGCCATCTGTGGATGGAAATAGGGTCTATTGGAGATTGGGGTTGTATTTAGGAGAGATTTATTGGTGGAGTGACTAAAATAATTTGTTTAAAATAAATTTTTATGTATACAACTGAAAGTAGAATTTAGTAATATTTATTTTTGTTTCGTTGGTACAAGAGCACTGATGTTTGAAATAATATTTAAATTAGAGAGAACATTAACCATTGAATAAACATTGAATTAAAGAATGGGAAAATATACGTGTGATATTAGCCAATTAATATTATATAAATACCAGTAATATTATATATTAGGCATATTTACATATCTCCAATTTTATACACCCAACTGTTGCCAAATTTTGCATAAAAAGTATCCTGCAAATGAAAAAATATCATGAAAATTACAGAAATTTTAGTTTAAAATTTACAAAAGTTCCATAAAATTTTTGAAAATTCTTTTATATCTCTTTGTTAAAATATAATTAATACGGAAAGAAAAATTAATTTAATTAAATATGTACAAGTTGGAATGTAAATAATGTGTCAATATACGTGATAGTATTAATTAAAAGAGAATCTAATTTTACAAATTAACAACTTATTCGATTGATCATTTTTTAATTGCAAATTATACATGAAATTACAGTGTCAGGTTTTCGTTGATATTTAAAATTCGTAAAATTGTAGACACTTTTTCGTTACTTTTTTTCTCAAAATTATCCCATAAATATTTCACCAGAGATAAATTTGAAAGTTGTTTCTCTACACGTACAATATTTTCTTATACAAGTTTATTCCTAACAACACGTAATAAACGCAGTATAATAGAATTAAGCACACTTCGTTGCATCTCATTGCTTTAACCATACATCACGTAAAATGAGTTATAAATTATTGGATGCGTAAATTAATTTTGTGCCTCTATAAACAAAATTCAAATTTTATTTATGAAGCACACGATATAAACTTAGACATTAATGTATTCTTCATTATTAAAGCTCGTGTAGAGTTATGTGAAAACGTATTTCTTCAAAATTATAATAAGGAAAGGAAATATTTGAGAATACGATTTTCGGTCTGAAATTGCAGAAGCGATCATGTAATACATTACTTGTACTAATTAATTTTATAAAGCATGAGCACACCTTGACCATTTTCTGTGACAACGAATTTCAAATCTTCGATGAATTTTCTTTTTAATTTCATTATACTTATATAATTTTATTTTTTATATTTCAATAGTATCGTTATATATTGTTTTAAATTATTATTGCTTATCTGTTTTATGGTTATAAATTATTATGTTAAATTAAAAAGTTTGTAAAGCAAAATAGAGTCGAATTTTTATTTACATTAATTTACTTTCACGTCAAGAATTTTTTAAATTATTCAAAATTATTACAGTATCAATTTTTTGTTATTTTTTAAAACGACGTGTCAGATTTTGTACGTATGTATTATCTTTTGACATTCATAAAGTAATAATACTTTGCTTCCGTATAATACGATGTGATATAACACACTTTCAATATTATCACGAATTTTTAAAATAATTAATAATCTTTGATACACGAATCTTTTTTAATTTGTTAAAGCTAAATATTAATGTTTCTTTTCATATATCAGCTTTTAGTACTCATAAGGTAATAATACTTTACTCTCGTATAATACGATTTTGTATAACACATTTTCAATATTACCACGAATTTTTAAAATAATTAGTAATCTTTAATACACGAATCTTTTTTATTTTATCGTTTGAAATCGAATATTAATATTTCTTTTCATATATCAGCTTTTAGTACTCATAAGGTAATAATACTTTACTCTCGTATAATACGATTTTGTATAACACATTTTCAATATTACCACGAATTTTTAAAATAATTAGTAATCTTTAATACACGAATCTTTTTTATTTTATCGTTTGAAATCGAATATTAATATTTCTTTTCATATATCAGCTTTTAGTACTCATAAGGTAATAATACTTTACTCTCGTATAATACGATTTTGTATAACACATTTTCAATATTACCACGAATTTTTAAAATAATTAGTAATCTTTAATACACGAATCTTTTTTATTTTATCGTTTGAAATCGAATATTAATATTTCTTTTCATATATCAGCTTTTAGTACTCATAAGGTAATAATACTTTACTCTCGTATAATACGATTTTGTATAACACATTTTCAATATTACCACGAATTTTTAAAATAATTAGTAATCTTTAATACACGAATCTTTTTTATTTTATCGTTTGAAATCGAATATTAATATTTCTTTTCATATATCAGCTTTTAGTACTCATAAGGTAATAATACTTTACTCTCGTATAATACGATTTTGTATAACACATTTTCAATATTACCACGAATTTTTAAAATAATTAGTAATCTTTAATACACGAATCTTTTTTATTTTATCGTTTGAAATCGAATATTAATATTTCTTTTCATATATCAGCTTTTAGTACTCATAAGGTAATAATACTTTACTCTCGTATAATACGATTTTGTATAACACATTTTCAATATTACCACGAATTTTTAAAATAATTAGTAATCTTTAATACACGAATCTTTTTTTTTATCGTTCGAAATCAAATATTAATATTTCCTTTCATATATTACCTTTTAATACTCATAAGGTAATAATACTTTCCTGTCGTATTATACGATTTCGATAGTGCAATCCACTCTCAATATCACCACGAATATTTAAAATAATTAAAAATCTTGCCAAGTCTTTCAAAACCAAATATAAATTTTTATATTCACGTACACACATCACCTTTCGATGTTCTCTCATATAATACATTTCGCATTACGATAGCATTACCTGTATTGGAAACAAGTAGGTCTCAAATCACCGAATGAATTTATAAAAATTTCCTAATAGCGACAAAGGTACTCAAGCAACATTGTTCACGCGTTCAATTCCTCAAAAGTCATATCGCTTCGAAAGTTCCAGTTCGGTAGTGTAAACAATCGGCGGGGGGCGACGTGGAGCAGGCCCGTGCGGACTCACAACAGAGCCCCACGGCTCGCCCCTGTCTCCGACCTTCCGAATTCGTAGTCTTCCCTCGACCGTCGTGCCGTTTGGTCGTTTGTCGGGCTGCTCGAATTTTTCCCTCGGTTTCGCGTGTTTACCTTGTCCGTGTGTCTGTGTGTCAGTGAATGTCGTGCGCCATGATCTTCTACGACCGCGTGGCCGTACCCCCAGCGCCCCAATTTGCTTTTCCTGTCTACAGATGTAACAAGGTGAGGCTTGTAGCTTATATTTTTTTTATCATTTTCTTTTCCTCTGCATTTCTATTTTATTAGTTAGAAATCGTTGAATTTATTGGAACGAGATTTTATATTAGATTCTATTTTTTTTTTATTATTATTATTTCTGTTTTCTTGTATTCGTATTTTATTATTCCGAAATAATTGGATTTATTGCATATATTTATACAAGAGTTTGTTTTAGGTGTTAGGTTTAGAGACAGCTGAGTTCATACTAGTGAGAGGGGTGTCTCTTTATGAGGCAAATTGACAGTTTGGAAATTATGGGAGTTGTATAGTTTCATAGTAATATTTTTCTAAACAGTCAGAAGATTCTTGTTTCATATACTATGTAAATTAAACGAGAAGCTTGGAAAATTACTGCATCAATTTGTCGAACCCTCTGTGAAAAGGATTATATTTGGTTTTCTTCAAGAAAATTTTAATCGATTACAGTTATTTGCATAAATTCACCATCTGGTGAATGAATGGAAGTAATAAATATTATCTAACTCTGTAACCTAACCTAACTTCCAAATCACGTAGTGTTTTAAATAGTTAATATTGTTAAATGTAAAGATTCTGATTTAGCATAATTAATTTACGATTTATTTTATTTTATTTTTTCGCTAATTTGTTCTGTATATATTTATTTTATTATAATATATATAATACAAATTGTATTTATTATGCAGTTTAATGGCAATACGTGTTTTATTGAATTAATTCAATTAGGATTAAAAATTCTTTACTAGATGGAGTTACATAATTTCATTTAATTCTAGTGTAATTTAATTACGTTTTACAAGTAGAAAACTTATGGACATTTTAATTATGTAGGATTAACTAACCTTCAGAATGTAAAAAGCAATATTTAACGGTATTTATCATCAAACATTTTTAATTTCTATTCATTATACGGTTTACTATGCTACTTATGCCAACGAACAATTATGTCGATTCATTAGAATTTTACGTAACACTCAATCGCTAGACGACAGTGAAAAATTGCAATAACATTGCGATTTTATATTTTCAATTTACATAGAGAGAAACATAATTTTAATTCATACAAAATTTTATGAGTAACCTTGAAGAATTTCTGTTGGTTACCCGCATTGTACAAGACGCATAGTCGCACAGGTTTACGGTATACTTTGTTTACAATGTCTCAAGACACTCTGTTTCCCATTCGTTTTTGTTCCTGTTACTTCTTTTTCCAGGAATTCGACTGAATGTTTCCTGTTCAGAGCCTGGCAGCTTGTTGCCCTTGAATCCAATACTGCCATAACATTGTTTAAATATTAATACTGTCTTAAATTTAATTTATATTAACTGGACATTATTTATATTAAAAATAGTGTCTGCTCTTAATATTCATTATTGACAATAATACTGTTTTTATTATTAATATTATCATGATAAAATATAATCATTGTTATTAACATAACATCAGCAGTATTGTATTCAAATTATTACCAGAAATCTTATTTTTCTTTTCTTTGAATGTACAGTTATTAGTCTTTTAATAATAAATTATTAAGTAATACAATAATTTTTATAATTTCGAGTAAAATGAATTATTAATATAAGTAGTATATCGATTCTGATGTATTATTCAATAATCATTAAATAATTTATTTCACTCTAAATTGTAACAATTATTGTATTACTTAATTATTTATTATTAAAAGACTAATAACTGCATATTCAAAGAAAAGAAAAAGAAGATTACTGGTAATAATTTCAATATAATACTGCCTTCATTTTATTGTAAATTTATTAAAGTAAGATTCAATTTATTAAAATACTGAAATATGTAGAATTCACTATTAAAATTCACATTTTTATTCACGATGGAGAAATGACCTTGAATATTCATGCATCAAAGATTCCGAATACTTCAAAACAAAACGTATATTAAAACCGGTTTGGACAATTTTAAAAACTTACAACATATTTATATAGAGCATAAACGCTTTAATAACTATCAGCTGTATTCGTAACTTAAATTATTAATTTCATTATAAACGTTAATTTATTCATCCATTTATTTTAAATATATAAAATATTCCTTAATTTAATAATGACAGTATACGTGGAAAGCAATACATATAACCTCGTTCAAAAAAATAGAATTGACCTTGAAACCTGTGAAGTTTCCCTAACCCTAACCCAGGAAATAAAATCATAATAAATAAATTAAAATAATAATAAAATCATATTATCTATAAAACGTTTCGTCAGTACGAATCAACTTTTAAAAAAAATATTTTTATTAATATTAGTAAAATTTTGATATTGATTAATTCTAACAGAACATATTGTATATTTAATAGCTACTAGATGCAAAATATTTAAATAAAATTTGAAATTTTTATTTCTAAGTATATCTCATCGAGTAACGGAATATTTTTTACTTTGTGAACCTAACTTACCTTCGACCTATGCTAACCATTGTTTCCTTGGAAACGGTAATTATCTCTTTGACCAGTATCGTGTACCTGAACCCATCTTAAATTCCATTGTTTCCTACCAATTTCTTGTAGACAGGTTCGAAGGAAAGAGCGGTCAGAAATCGAGGGTCAATTTCTCTTCTGTCCTTCCACGAATTTCATCTCCTTCATCTTCTTCGCAGGTATATCTCGCTTTCACTAAACGTGGATCGCAATTCCAATAGCAATATTGTACATTAGAACATCAGAATACATAAAACAAGAGAAGCTTTACATTTTTAATTTGAATAGAAATTTCAAAAAAATTTGGAAAATAAGTTTGTATTCCTTTGACTCGTTTGCTTGGAATAAAACTTAAATGACGAGTCAATTTGTCATAATTTTTCTTTCTTTTATTACGGTATTAAATTTGTCGAATGTGTCTCGTTTAATATATTTTTCTAAATATTTCAAAATAAATTTGAGGAAAGATAACGTAATATACATAGTTGTTTATTATACAACTTTATTGCATTTAATTATAACACTTTTATCTTTAACAATTTTTTAAATTGTAAAATAAGAATTAAAATAAAGATTGTGAACTAAAATTGTAAATCGTATAATTTAAGAAGAAAATTATGTCAATAAATAGGAATATTAATGTGTCTTTTGTTAGTAAATAATTACTCGTGGAATTAAAAACTGTTTCAAATTATAGAGTCACATCCTTGATATTTAATATTTCACGTAATTTTTTAAACCTGGAAACACGATTCTTTCAATAATAATAATAATATTTTAATACTTGAAATATTTTAAATAATATTTCTATATTTTGCATTTAACAATATACTCACTACGTATCTACAGAAAGCACGACAAATCGAGCCGTTAATTACGATTGTCTCTTTTATATTAAATACTTTTCACAAATTTAATAAACTAAGAATATTATATATTTAATTTTATTTTAATGTGAAATATTGCGTTAAGTATGGTTTTTGCAAATACGAATACCTTCAGATAAATAATTAAATTTGCAACGTTACCGAGTCATGTAGAAAGGTAACTCGACTTTCCCTTTACAAAATTGTCAAAATTTACACGAGCGACTGAAGGTCCTCGTTTCAAACCGGAAAACGTACACCCCAGTCATCCCCTTATGTACCGTGCAGGCAAAGTAGTGCCCCGGGTATCTATTGCGGGCATGGTAAACGCTAAAAGAGACCCGTACACCGTACGTGCGCGCCCTGCCCAGGGGTTGCTGTTTGCAGCGGGGGTAAGTGACCGTGGAGGTCGTGAGAAAGGGTCTCTACTTCCCAGTGGTTCTCATTCCTGGCCTCGTGAATTTTGGTGCGAATTTTCTGAGGAAGAACTAGTCGATAAAATACCGATTAAATACTCAGGGTTGTAGGTTTATTATACATATATGTATACATATATTGGACTGGAAGAATTGTTAGGGGTGTTTTTAAATCGAAACTGGAATTAAAGGAACTCACTTTGCTGCCAAGTGTATGAAGTCAGAGAAAACTGGATTTTCTTTTGTTGGAATTAGAAATTGAATTTTTAAGTGGAATATAAAATTGTTATTTTCTTATACTTTCTATGTAAAAAGAAATATAGCGTTTAGGGTCTTGATAATGAAAGTATTATAACTCTACATATAATATATAAATTTTTCTTCTTCATGAGGGAGAAATTTTATATCTCAAAGTTTCAATTAATTCAGTGTTAATAAAATTGGGATTTCACTTTTAGTTTGATTTTATGGCTTTATTGCTTATTTATTAAATTATATTGGTTATTTTTTCTTTTTCTTTTCTAGGAGTGTGTTTGTTCTTTTAATACTTATTTTTGAGTATACATATAAATTATCCTGTCTGGTATTATAAAATATAGAAATTAAGAAATCAATTTAAATATATTTATCACGTTTTCCTTCTGCGAATTTCGTTTGTATAAAGTGAAAGTTGAGAACCGCTATTCTATGGGATCATTGTACCGACCGTAAAGGTATTGTGGGAAAGATGGTCCTTACCTTAGCCAAATTCCAAGATTAAATCACTACTAGTTGTCCCGTTATATTTGCTTAACAAGGAAAAATGAAAATGCTATCCTCTGCTTCCCTCGAAATTCATTTTGAATTCAAAGAAATACAATTTTTGTTCCATAAATCTTTAATTTTATTAGACTACAAAATATTCGAATAAAAATATATTTTTGTCCGAGACAACTTCAAAGATCACGTTTAGAGAATCGTGACAAAATACCTATCTCTGATGTGATACCTATCTCGTGCAAAGATTTTGTATGGTACCAAGGGATTAACCCTTAAAAAGCCTCTGTCTTTCATTTCAGTATCTTATTTTCAATACGATATGATTTAATACTCAAAAATATTTGAATATCTTGGTACTGATATCTTATAAATTTGATTAGTCTGTACAAATTATCGATAAATTGCCTTTTCATATCAGCAAATTATAAATTTAAATTATCCATGGAGAAACTTGAACCGATTACATTTTCTTATATTAATTTAAAATTTATGTACTGGCAATTAGGCTAGAAAAATAATAATATTCCAATAAAATATGATAGTATAATTATAAGTATAGTCATTTTAAAAGCAAAGATGTCATTGCCTCTCATAGATCATATTACACTGATTTTTAATCCATTCACAAGGACCAACATGATTCTTCTTTATCATAAACTGACCACGAGTTTATGCAAATCCACGTATATTTGTATTTTCTAAAATCTCAATTTTTTCGTAATTTCTATCGCGATAAATTATTACAAACATTAATTGAAAATTGAAGTACTGGCAATTAGGCTAGATAAATAATATTCCAGTAAAATATGGTAGTATAATTATGACTATAATCATTTTACATACAAAGGTGTCATTGTCTGTCATAGAACATATTATACTGATTTTTAATCCATTGACAAGGAGTAATATGATTCTTCTTTTATCATAAACTGATCACGAGTTTATGCAAATCCATGTACATTTGTATTTTCTAAAATCTCAATTTTTTCGTAATTTCTATCGTGATAAATTATAACAAACATTTATCATTATTAATGGTCGATAAAGAAAATTCCGCAATTTTTAATCAATTTTTCCAAATTAATTCTGTCCTTATGGGGTTAACGGTTATACTCCAGTGAAGAATGTCCTCGAGTTTGATGAAACAGCAAGGGTTCGGGTGAAAAGATTCGCTGACAGTAAAACGGGAGTGTCTATGGTGTTCACGTGCATGTCGGTCGAATTTATGTTTCCGTAAGACGCGGGGATCCAGACTAATAACGATTAAGCGGGTTTCCATGGGATTGCATGGGAATGGGTTCTCGCGTTTGCCCGAAAATTTATAGTCGTGCCACGATGGCCTAGCGATAGAGCCTTGGAAATGATGCGACGCAGCTTATTACCCATAACGAATTTTAACGTCCACTGTGATGGAACGTCGTTGATAATTGACGTTGTGCAAAGGTGTTCGTTCGCCAGGAAAATTTGCCCGGTGAATCATCGTGTTACACATAGGGGTGGAATTAAAGAGCGTTTGCTTTTCTTCGTAATTTTCTACAATTTCTATGTTTTCGTTGCGAACGAATTTCGCGGCGCTATTTTTGCGCGTGACAGCGTTCGATAATGTTGTTTGAATTATCATATGACGGGGTTAATCGTGGGGGGGGGAATATGACGGGGTTAATCGCGGGGGGGGGTTGATCGATTTCGTTTGGCAAAATTTTCGCATCGTTGGAGAATGAAATTGAAATCTTTTATGTAAACCGAAATGGATGTCAGTTGGGGTTAATTGCAGTTGTAATTGGTTGTAAATCGTGTAAAGGTAATGTTCGTAATATTCATCGGGAATTTGAAGCATGATTTGTTGAACATTTAGAACATTTGGTATTAAATGTCTTTGTATTATGATTTTATCGTGGGAACTAAATTTTGTTACATAATAGCCCATTTCTTGAAGCTGGTTTTCCTAATTTTGAAATAAATGGAGTTTTAATTTTCGATATTGAAACGTAATATGTAATCATTTGGAACTTTTCTTCTCATTGTCGTCCTTTGTAAACGTATTTTATAATTGTAAGGTTATTTTCTCATAAATTATTGGATACCATGCAAATAATACTCACAGAAGTATTAAAAATTAGGTTGTTAAATTGTTAAATACATTAGTGATTATTTAAAAACGACATTGTAACAATTGCCAGAATCGAAACTGCCAAATAACTTTCCTTTGTAGGAATCTACTGAATTCTAGTGAAAAATTACTAGAAAAGTTGTAATGGATTTATTTGTGATTTTGAATGTAATTTATTATTAGACAGAAAATGTCAAGCGAGAAGTATCATCGAGACTTACAGGAATAATAATTTCTTCTAGGAATCTACATATCCCTAGTGAAAAGTTACTAGAAATTACCATAAATTTACATTTGTAGTGTCTTACGAAATCACGCTTAACTTCTTGTAAGAACTTAATGACACAGGAAACTGAGAATTACATATTCCTAGAATATCAAGTGTCTAACCTCTACCTAAATATTCCCCTAGCGAAAACTTACTAGAAACATTACTGCAAGTAAGTAGATTTTCAACTTCATTTCTAATTTTAAAAGAAGATTGACTGTCAACGAATTGTCAATTATAAATGAATTCCTCGAATAGCAAGTCTCTAACCTCTACCTAAACAGTCCCCTACCGAAAAGTTACTAGAGAAGTTACTATAAGTAAGCAGACTCTCATCTTCCTTATAATTTTAAGAGAAGATTGACTGTCAACAAATTGTCAATTACAATTGAATTTCTTGAACAGCAAATCCCTAACCTCTACCTACATATTTCCCTAGCGAAATGTTACTAGAAGTGTTACTATAAGTAGGCAAACTTTCATCTCCATTTCTAATTTTAAGAGAATATTGTCTGTCAACGAATCGTCAATTACAAATGAATTCCTCGCATATCAAATTTCTAACCTCTACTTGAATATTCCCCTAGCGAAAACTTACTAGAAACGTTACTATACGTAAGCAGGCTCTCATCTTTATTTCTAATTTTAAGAGAAGATCAACTATCAACGAATCAATTAGAAATGAATTTCTTGAATATCAAGTCTCTAATCTCCACCTAATAAATATTCCCCTAGCATGAACTGATTGGAAATATTATTACGCACTCACCATTGCCATTTTAAATCGAAATTCTCTGCCAACATCAATTTCAAATTTTACAAATTCGAACCAAATCCAACTCCAGATCCTTGTTCTCAAAAACAACTTACATCCACCTTCACCCTCGGACCCAATACCACATGCCATAACCCCCTAGAACACACTTCCCCGATTAATCCCATGGTTGTTTCCCAGATCCCCGAAACTACCTACACCCTATCGACATATATCTTCGAACGCACGGTCGGTTTAATATCTCATCAAGGAAATGATTTCGTGACGAATATCCAGCACCCCCTAGTCGACGACGACGTGGAGGCACGGTCGTTCGATGAGAAATACGGTGATTTAGGGGAATTCGTCAGACGCGGTTCAAGCCTGTCCGGATCTATTATTGGCGTTGGAACGTAAGTTAGTGGCCGCAGGGGCTGCTGCCGAAGTACACAGGGGCGGTTTGCACCGATGGTGTCTGGGGATAGCGTGGCGGACGTATTAGGTAATTGTGGGGGTGAGGCTTGAGCAGGACGGGGTGATTTATATTGGCGGCACGTGACGCCGGATAGGAATTATCGTTAGCCACCTTGCAACCCTTACGTGCGACTCCGTTTCCTTCGCTCAGGATTCACCAAAGGTACATTTTGGGTTCCTGGATCTGTCCATTTTTGGACTTAACTTTCACACGGTTTCTCCAGCTTTTGAGAAACTATTTTGAAAATAAAATATACATAGTGACTTCTGTTAAGGTCATATTCTTGGGATACTTTCGACATAAACGATACCTTGTTCAATAATAATTACTAAATATTATTATTAATTACGTGTATCTTTAAAAATATCTCATTTCTGTATTTTGTTAGGGAAAACCAAAACATTTCGAGTGATTACACGTGACAGTATGCAATTTGATTTTATATGGGACGTCAGTTAGCATTGTTCCTAAAATTTCTAGCTGTTGAAAACGTATATACACATGTATATTTAGGAAATGGAAGATATTGGATTGGGGAAGTTGATAGTTATTGCGATTTGAAGTATTCAATGATCATGTGATGAACATTCTCGCAAGTCTTCGGAAAACCTCCAGTTCCTATATATATATAACTTCCCGACCTTCCAATAGTGTCCCAGTGTCTAAAGCAGGGTCTGTTAGGGTAGCCTTACCGATGAGTCCGCTAGCAGGCCCGGGACGAAACACATCCCTTCATT
Organism: Eufriesea mexicana; assembly: GCF_001483705.2. NCBI lineage: Eukaryota > Metazoa > Arthropoda > Insecta > Hymenoptera > Apidae > Eufriesea > Eufriesea mexicana. The sequence goes on from NW_016909634.1 coordinate 87,909, forward strand.
TTCCTATCATCCCTTCCAGCTACGTCGCCAATAAGGGATACCTGCGACTAGCTGACACCAAATGGGGGAGGACCTCCACATTATTAACAAAGCTTACGTTTTTGTTCTGTTAAGTATCGCGATAATATTCTAGTTTGTCACTCCCTATTCGGTCCCAAAGGCAGGGCCTGCTAGCTAACCTTACTGACGAGTCCACTAGCAGGCCCTGGACGAAACGCATCCCCTCCTTACGTCCCTTCCACCGTTTACATAACATAGCAAGAAGGCCACTAGGATACCATCAGAAAGTCACAGGACCAACTAGACGATGAAGAATTAACCCCTCTGAGAGGACCCCATAACATCCTTCACTGATTATTGATTATTTAGTAATAGCATCCTTTCATATCAGGCTTTCATCAGGCGTACCAACAGTCATTCGATATCCTACTACGTCAATCATGCACCTGTAATTCGCTGAGACATAAGCTCGATCCATTCTCCTACAACACCACATATGTATTCGAGTAAAATTGGCAATTGACAATAAGAAGTCACAGTTCGTTACACTATAGTTCCATTCGTGGTTCAATAACAACTTTAACCAAAATCATTGTCATTAATGTACTAAGGACTTCACATTAACTTGGTTCCTTCCACCGATTCCATAGTCACGATTCAATTTATCATGAGTTCAGTTCTGCTCCTGGAACAGTTACATTCTCATCCCTCGGGAGCAAAGTTCCAGTTACTCAACAGTTACGTGTTAATACCAAGTAAAATTTTAATTACCACTGTTCCGTCCCGGAGAGCGTGTTTATAACATAATTTTATTCTAAGGCTTACACTTTTGATGTTTGTCAACGACAGCATCGCAATAGGTGATGTGATGAACTATGTTTCTCTTGGTCTACCGAATAAATGCTCAATATTCTCATTGTCTAATATTAACCCTTTGCACTCGACGATTTTTTGGCTAGAGAAGAGTAGAAATTCAAAGATTCTCTACTAAAAAACTGACAATACTTTTTTAAGCAGTAAATGAAGAATTGTATAATAATAGAATTGTGGAATTATTTGATTTCGATACCTCGCACACTGTTACATTACATTAAATTTGGTATATTAATTAATATCGATCTTCGAAATTTTATGAAGTGGTGACTGAAGATCACCTCTCGAGTGCAGAGAGTTAATATTTCCAAAAATTTATATTCTAACTTTGTTGTTTCGAATTATGAACTTCCATGAACCATAGGTTCCCAAGAACCCATTTGGCTTAATCATTATTCACGAGCTACTCAATGAAGAACAAAATTTTTGGAATTCCCTTCCATTTACCATGATTTATTCCGTTTACTATGAAAGCTCCGTTTACTAGAGCGCTATGGACGCATATATGCGTCAGGCGGAAGTCACCAGCAGGGACAGTGAACGCATATATACGTTGTTCAATTTTTTCGGTCTTCCATGTAATAGTATTACATGTAACTTTATGTGAGACAAATATATGTGTTTCTTAGCAATGGCAGTAAAAAAAGACAAATGATGGAACAAATAATAGACGCGAGGACGGGTTTATTCTTTTGTATATCTGTTCCGAGTATCATTAGTAACGTATTAACAATATAGTATACGTACAACGATATTAACAATATAAAAAAATTTATCATACACAAATAAACTATTAATTTTTGTTTAGTTTTTGTTCCTTATTTTCATGTTAAGTTATATTGTAAATTTTATTGATTCTAATAGATAATCGATGCTTGAAAATAACGTTCTTTTATTATTTAACCTGCTGCAAAAGAATTACAATAATAACTTGTTAGTTGCGCCTTGAACAGTTAATCAACAGGGCTCGCACGAGATGAAAAGTATTCCGTCCACAGCGATCGTAAGCGTTAAACACGCACAGTCTCCCTGAAATGCTTCGACAGAGAGTCGTCCGCACTCTAAGGGTTAATATGAGTCGATACCAATTTTATTCTTAAAGCAGGTGTATGTGTTCGGTGATTGCGAGAAGGAAAATTCTAGGACCAGTCATTTTGACTGGGTGGTTGGTAGTTCTAGTGTTAATTTTCGATAATTCTAAGGACTTTATTATTTTGTGTTACAATTGCTACGCCGAAGGTTAGGTGCACCTCGTCCGCACTCTAAGGGTTTGACTGTTAAGGGTTAAACTGGAATGTCTTTTGAAAAATGTATGTATTATACATGATACTCTCATTCTGCAATATATTACAGTAGAAGTCACTCTGCTACCAGCTGTCAACTATTTTTGCTAATGCCAGATTGATCAATAATACGCGAAATTTAAATATGGTATCGCATAAGAGACAAGAAGCATTGCCTGTGTCGGTCCCTTTTATCCAGAAAATAAGATCACTCGAGCATGACAGGATGGTTAACACAGGTGGCGAAACAAAAGGGAAACACACGAGACAAGTAACATCTCCATTCATCCCTTTCCGGAATCTTCCCCACCCCCGACGTTTCACGTGGCCCCGTGCAGAAATGAAATTTCTCGGTTTTCCTGGAATTTAAAAGCTCGAGGATCCTCGTCTCAATAGGTGACATCTTGACGAGGCATTCAGCCGCGGGGATTCGCGTTACGAGACACTCGGCCAACCCCCTCGGAGCAGGAGCACCCCGTGATCCGTTCTTTGACGACCCTCGTGGCCGGAAGTGCTCGGCCTTGATTTATCATCGTTCAGCCGTCGTGAAAAAAAAGATGGAATTAGAAGGATCAAGTATAAAATACGCCATGGTGATTTATTCCAACAGAAGAGGTGACGAGATAAACATCTCTGCTCGTGGGGTGGGGGACAATTCGTCGAGATATTGGCCATTTTTTAGCCATTTATTTCCCTTTTTCCTTTCTTCTTTTCATGGGAGCTGATTTTGTGTACAGAGTTTCAGCGGTGAAAATTGATATTGGGAAGGTGTGGAGTTAGGTTCGTGTTGGATTTTGGGTTGGAGGATTTTCGGATTTGGAGAGTTGGGGAAAGTCTATCTTTTTTCAGGGATTCGTGTCACGCAATGGATTTTGCTTGGGATTTTCTTTGGGGTGGTTTGGGAGTTTCCTGGTCATTGCCCGGGATTTTTGAAATGGAGGAATGCGTAGGGTATGTGAGACTAACTGCTATAATAAAAATTGTAGAAACTTTTCCAGATGGTTTTGGAAAATTCTAACGAGTTTTATGACGTCATCATTTTTCCAATTATTTGGTTACGAAGGCAAATTACTGAAAAGACAATGTAATTTAAGTACAGTCGTAATTTTGAAACTAACACTGAAGCATTTATGGTCTATAGTCGTATATAAATTAAATATTCAATGTTTTCAGAAATTTAATACAGTGTTAAGATAAATTTGATTATAGTAATTAAAATTTTTATGTAACGTTATTAACTTCCTTCGATGCGTGATAATTTAAGTGCAGTCGTAATTTTGAAACTGACACTGAAGCATTTATGGTGTATAGTCGTATATAAATTAAATATTCAATATTTTCTGAGATTTAATACAGTGTTAAGTTAAATTTGATTATAGTAATTAAAATTTTTATGTAACGTTATTAATTTTCTTCGATGCGTGACAAATTTTTTAAACAATGTTTCTCTTTTTGTTGCAGGTAAGCTCCAAGAATTTTTCTTAAAATTCTTTCAATCAACAACATCGTTCGTTCCTTCCACCGGTGAGTCATAAACAAAATTATAATTCTGTTATACTATAATTTTAGGAAATCGCAGTTCAATAAAGGTAGCATGATAATACCTCTCTCTTAAATTCACCTTGTATAGTCTTATCTCTTGGTATATCGCTCCTGGCATTTAACATCCTGCCATAATCAGCAGAATTAAAGCACATAAAATATACCATAAGTAACTACCTGGATTTTGCAACTTACTATGATTTTTGAAAAATTGTAGAAAAATTAATTTTCTGTCTTCTTTAATATTTTCAATAATTAAATCAGACAAACTATCAAAAATTATTATCATGTCGTAATATTCCATTATTTGGAATATTATATCTTGGCATAGAGTAGGGACTGTGATAAACGTGCGACGTTGAGAACCACTGCTCTGGGATCATTGCACTAATCACGAGGATATAACAGATAGTATTACGATAAAAATAATTCCATCTTTAAACAGACCTATCACACACTTCCCTTCTGTTATCCTCCAGTTAAAAAACCTTGCAATTCCATTATAAAAATCGTCACTTCTCATACCCAGACACTGAGAACCACTGTCCTGCGTATGAAACTTGAACCAAACCCGAAGCAGTGGCACAAACAAAACAAATCTACTTAATTAACCATATTCATTATCACCATCTGAAGTAGGTCCCCAAAAACTTCAAAGAGCAGCCATCGACAAAGAAAGAAAAAAAAAAAAAGAAGAAACGAAAAAAATAAACGCGCCACCACGAATAACAATCGAACATGATATTATAACCCCGATCCAATTCTATCATTCTCTCATCACCAGCCCCGAGCGCGAACTTCAACCCTCTCCCCTGAGCAGGGGAGAAAAAAGAGGGAAAGAAACACGAAACGCGAGAAGAAGGAGGGAGAAAAGAAAAGAAAACACGGTGAGAGGCCGCGTCAGTCCATCCAGAAACTTTTCCACCGCGCGAAAATCCTCCCCTAACGAGGCGCCCTTCCCTTGCCTGGCAGCCGGTCCAGAGTGCATAACCCGACAGATAATGAGAGGCCGGGAGGGTGGCGAAGGGGCGAGAGGGTAACGGATAGCAACGAAGCAGCCGCGTGGTCGGGGCACCTGCGGTTTGTCGGTACGTTACTGTGGTACACGATGCGGTACCGAGCCGTCAAGTTCATATTGCCGGTTTCCTGTCATTAACGTGCCGCGTCGAGCCTCCAGTCCGTGTAGACCGTTCTCTGCACACGCCGCTACTCACTCGCCCCCTCTGCCGTCGCGTCGCCGGAATATCGAATCGCTAGTGATACGCGCGCCCGCGCATGCGCCCTGGCCGCCGCCGCCGCGAAAAGTCCTCGTACAGACACTGTACGCTCGTAAGTATCCGGACACTTTGATCGATTTGCGGTAATAGCAGGGGCGAGTGGGGCAGAGTGAGACACTTGAGATTTAATGACACGCGGAAGTTACGGATGTAACTGGAACGGGGATATTTTTTTAATTTGCTGGGTTATACGGGCTTGTTTTTAGCGAGGGAATTATAGCGCGCCTGGTAGACGGAAGTCGACGAAGCACGTACTACTCTGTTCGAAAAGTTTAGTAGAGTTATGCGAGAGGAATCTTTATTTGGATGACGTCACCCTGTATCGAGATCTATCTTCGCTTCGAGGAACCATCCAAGTTATCAATTCTCGAAGCAATGGGTCGTCATAGGACCTGTGAAAACTTAGCTTAAGGTTTTATGACACTTTTTGACAGTCCACTGTCTGCATCATAGAAGAGCTTCGAGCCTCTGTACCTTTTGTACCGCCAAGAAATATAAAATATAATCAGAATTGAAAATTCGTTTCAACTTATTAACCCATTAGCTGCCACGATCCCCATTTGGGGACTTTGGAATTTTACGTACACCACTCGGCGCCAAAAATATATTTGGTACGCCTGACAGTTTAGTTTTATTCTATATATATCAGTCAATATCGTATGTAGCAAAAAGTGTGTATTCCGTGCTTCGTTTCTATACAACGAGCGAACAAATTTTAAATTCGTGTGCAAGTTGAACGGAGCAGAATTGTCATATTTGAAGCATTATATTTTTGGTTTGGTTTTTATATTATAACGAAATACCGTGCATAAATATGTAATTTAGAGGTTATAGTAACGATTTGTTACTTACTCAGTCTTTTGTTTTTCATTGAAATGATTTTATCGATCATTTTATAACGATACCCATTTTGGGACTTTCTCAAAAATATCAAATATTTTCAAAACAAAACATAATTTGAATATAATTATACCGTTGCACAACCTTTTGTGCATATATGTAACTCACCCAACCAAAAATTTCAAAAAAGGAAATTTGGCAGTTAATGGGTTAATTCGATCTTTGCTACAATTATACCAGCAAGATTTGGTTATTCAATTTTCTCCCAATTGGTATCCCCTATCGAATGTATTCATTTGTTCCAGGAGCATTTTCATAGCTTGAAGTAGTGTTAAAAATTTCCTTGCAAAACGTTGTGCAGGACTCCGCTGTTTCCATTTTATGGTTTTAGTGTTATCCAAATGTCTCCTATCGTGACATTTTTGTTTTTGGAAGTAAGAAACTGTCACAGAGGACTGGGCCAGGTGATCGTAGAGAAAATTTGAGTTTTCTAGCCAATTTTCGCTACATTGGACGCCTTTCAATTTTTGGCTCGTCATGAGTAATCGTGGGTCAGTCCTAGCACCAAGGTTTCGCATCTATGAATCATTTACTTCCTGAACTGATGCTCAGCTCTTCAGTGATCATCCTGTCAGTAATTCCTCGATTTGACAAAGCAGGTTTATGAACACGTTCAATGTTTTCATCTATGTGAGAAGTGGAAGGCTGACTCTTGTGGAGCATCATATTCCACGTCCTCTCTTCCTTCTTGAAACCTTCTCACCCATTCGTAAATGCTTGCTGTCTTCATAGCACTCTCTTCATATGCTTCTTTTAGCATTTCAACCACTTCAGTTCCTTTTATCTCGAGTTTCACGAGAAATCTGGCATTAATGCGTTGTTATTTAGAAAGATCGCTAGGTATATATCAAGGCTCCTGACTGCCGAAAGAAACACGTTGCCATAAGAGAATGACTTACCTTAGGTTCGTGAAATTTAATTTGTTTATAGATAATACTATCGGGGTCCCAAAATTCTCGCTAGAAGTAATTTTGATAGAAGACATAGGTATTTGATTAAAGATTGTAAATTATTGGGATTATGGATAAAAAGAAATCTTTATTTCATAATTATCATTATTCTATCCTAATGAAGGTATATCAAATGTATTCTGACTGTTCTCATGGAGAGTCAAAACTAGAGTGAAGAAAAAGGATATGCTATTGCAGGTCGTCCTGGTCCCCTAATTCTTATCTAACGCGTGAAATAAACACTTCACGCATTCCTGGAATCTCTTATAGTATAGTTCAAAAATATAATTATTTCTCCTAAAAGATTGATTTTTGTATATACGTTAAGACGTATCTTATTTTTAACATAAATATCACATTTGTCAAGAGTGAAGAGGCGTTGTTCTTTTGTGTAGCGCACCATTTTTAATAACCCTTTACTGTCAGCTGCCACGTTGTCTTTTTCTTTTTCTTTTTCTTTTTCTTGGCAATACTTTACCGCGTAAATGGCGCGAAATTCAAATCTTGCGTGGATTTTGGGACACCCTGTATAAACTGCGTTCTATGAGGCAATACTTTACCGCATAAATGGCGCGAAATTCAAATCTTGCGTGGATTTTGGGACACCCTGTATAAACTGCGTTCTATGTCCTATTGGATAGCTGTAGTATTGACAATAGATGCAGAGATGACAGTAAATAAATTATTTTGCAAACTTTTTGAACAAAGTTGTATTTGTTTCTGAGTGTTCTTTGTGTTTCGAGACGTTTCGTTGGAATTAAAAATCGAGTGAGTGGAATTTGATCTAATTTTTGGGTATAATGACCTGTAACTGACCGTGTTAATGCATTTACATTAAAATGTATAATTACAAACAATTATGGCGATGAGAACAAGTGAACTCGTAAAATTGTTCAAAATGATGTCAGTGTAAAATGATTCACATTGATGATTATTTGCTAGTTATCATGGTATTTGTAAGAATTTTTCAAAATTATTCAAACGTATTCTCCCTCACCTGTGACAATAAAAATTCCTAGACCACAGTTTCATACTTGTGCAAAGAAGGGTTGATTTAAATGAAACATCCTAGAATATTTAAAATTCCAACGAAGTTAGAAAATGCTTGTAAAATAAACTCAAAGCGAATAAAATTGCAGGATTTTTACATTGTTAATTAAATTTCTTATTCAGTTGTGTTTTATCTCCGGTTATAATCAGAACAAACGTATGAATTTCTTCTGCACAATTTACAGTTTCCGTTAGTTGTTAGTACGTCGACGTGAAATTAACGTGGTTTCTGAGCCAAGAAAATAACACCTGTGCAAATAAAAATATCGTTCACCGTAGTTCTCGTTCCTTCATACTATTTATATTTCCCTCCTCGATCATAAACGTCAGCTTCTGAATCTAATAATCTCCTCCAGTTTTAGCAAATTATTGTTTTTTAATTTTCAATCATTTTTATTTGCAAACTGTCCGAAAATATTCCTGCTTTAATCTTTTGCACTCGATGATTTTTTGGTTAAAAAAGGATAGGAGTTCAGAGCAGACGATATTTTTTTGAGCAGTAAATAAAAAATCTATGATAAGTAACAAATAGAATTATTTAATTTCAGTGTCTCTCACACCGTTACATTATCTCAAATTTGACATATTAATTAACATCGATGTTCAAAATTTTATGAAATGGCGACGGAAGGGCGCTTCTCGAGTGCAAAGGGTTAAAATTACACCATTAATGTAGCCTAATCTTATTTCTCTTCTATTACGTGTTGTTAGAAGACACTATGTCGTGATGTGTGTTGTTAATCCTTGAAATACCGTTTCGATGATCTTATATTACTCACGAGGAAAAACCATATTACCGACCCCGTATCCAGGTAAAACACGATGGCACCTTGACGTTTGGCCATCATATATGTCAAGTATAGTGCGTTCGAGAAAAGAAGGCACGGCTTGTTTCCGAAAACGGTGACGAAGGTCATCGGTCACTGTCTTTGGCCAATAGCGGTCACTGCCTGTGATCATGGGAGTGTCAGCGGAGTCAGTCAGTGGTGAAGTTGTAAGCATGCTGTGCCTTCTTTTCTGGAACGCACAGTACCTGACGTATGGGGCATTACTTCGGTTCGTTTTTCCGTTTGTAACCTCTACCCTTATACCTCAAATTCGGAAACTCCATCCAGTTGCAAATTACATAGTCCTTTCAAGGGTTGGCCTTACAACCCAACCCCCGTGCCTGCCATAATGAGCTGAGTATCAAACATTGGGTCCGTAACAATATCTCTGTAATATCCCAATATAAGTTCTGTTCTGTCATAATGAATTCGTGACTATTGATAAAGATTGGCATAGTGAAGACTGATTTCGTTGGTTGTCCTTTTCATCCAAGTTGTTTTGGTGAATATATCAGTGAGGATACACAATGTGACTCGGTATTTTCAAGTTGTCAATTCTTCGACTTCGGGTCGTTGATTACGTTGATGTACTGTGGAATGGCGAGCGATGAAGGACACTAACAAAGTATTAACCGTTTGAGTGCCAAGCGGCGCGATCGCGCTTCTTCTATTTTGTGTCCAAAAGTGCCAGCGCTCTGAGCTGCGAAGCTGACAATCAGCGCGCTCGGTTGGTGAACGCGGAATATGAGAAGCGCTATCGCGCCGCTCGGCATTTTTGGACACGGAATATGACAAGCGCTATCGCGCCGCTTGGCAAATATCGATTGGGAAACAATAATGACCCGTGGCACTCAAACGGTTAAGAGTAGTAGCGGGACGAATGGGTGTGCGGTCTTACTTCTAAGGGAGTGCATGCAAACGTTTGGGCGGCTTTTCGAAAAGCGAGGAATAGCAAATGGCGACATCGGGTCCGACTCGGCCGTTCAGGATGGAAGAACAAACGGTAGCGCGAAATTCTTTTGTCCGGATGTCTGTGACTATGTCGACTGATTGAGAAGGAAAGCCTGTGTACGAAAAGGGATAGTTTTGGCTTTAAGTTGGGATGCAAGGGCGCGAGGTGGTGAAAATTGGGAAGAGATTTAAGAAGAAGGTAGAATTGAAAAGTGAGCAGAGTTGGGAGAAGTAGGCAGAGTTGAGTTGAGAGTAGGCAGAGTAGAGAGAAGTCAGAAGGCAGAAGGCTGAATGTGTGTGGCAGAAACGTAGTGAATAGTGGATCGTATGGAAAACATAGTGTAATATTTTAGTTAAATAAAACCTGTTTTGTTATAAAATGGGAGTTGTTGTTTATTAGAGACGCAGATCTCTGTCTGCATAGGATTGATTTAGCCAAAAATCCTACAGTACTTACGCAGGCACTTGCTGTCTGTCAAAGATTAGGTAGACTGAAATGACGTTTGACCACAAACTGTTACTTGCTAGATATTAGTTTGGTCATTTAAGTTTGCCTTAGTCTGTTGAATAGTGATTGACAACACTCGGCACGCGAAATTAGTTAACACGTTAAGCGCCATGTCAGTCATCAGTGATTGACACTGAACTTTCCGTTCGGACCGTGACAGTCTTGGGTGAGTGACGGTATACTTTTCTTGCAGACCGTGTTAGTATATATTGACTGACAATACAAAATTTAAAAAGCTACATTCCATTAACCCCTGACTGCCACGTCGAAATCACATGTTTTATTCAGGACGCCATGGGTGTGCCTTGCTAGATGCAAGATTTGTTTTAATACTTTTTTGACTGATGTTTTAATAAAAAATTTTAATTGGTCAGTGAGACACTTTCTGTTTCAAAGTATCTTCTAATTAACGGTTTTATTCGAAATGCACTAACTGTCAATTTTCATTCAATTTTTACAATTGTGGTTTTATAAGTAGTTCAAACGTTCCGGTCACCAATGACAATCCCGTGGCGTCACAGGAGAAACCATAGCCGGTTAGGTTAGGTTAGGTTAGGTTAGGTTAGGTTATTGACTAATATGAAGGTACATTGACTGATGAAATAAAATATATATGATTTCATTTAAAAGAATATATCTATAGATATAATAGATATAGATAATGGATATCTATAATTTTAAAGAATTATATCTATTTGAATATATTTATTTAATAATATTATAGGACAGGGTAAAACTTATCGATGAAATATATATAATTATGTTTA